>NW_020954552.1:22025930-22166609 GCF_900497805.2 Vombatus ursinus | reverse complement strand
AATGTGAGCTGTCATGTTATACTTAGTACATTGACTCTGTCGGATGCCCAAGGCTATGCGGGGAGGAGAGGAAGACTCAGCTCCCACCCTCAATCCCCCAGAGGCGGTGTGTTGGTTTGAGTTGAGTGTCAGGAGGGTTGTCCCCAGACCTCTGCCCCCCTTCTATTCCCCTTCCCCCTCTGTTACTCCACGTTAGGGTGGGGGAGCAGAACAGGTCAGGAACAAAAAAAGAGGCCTGCAGAGAAGGCAGAAATGGAGCCCTGCTCCTTCAGGCAGGATATGCAAGGATATGCCTCTGTTCCAATATTACTGCTGTAACTCTACTCCTGCCTGCTTCGTGTTTCACTGGAACTTGGGCCCCCACTTCTGCTTTTCGGCCCTCCCCAGAGCTGCTGGGTCAGGAAACTGGAGGCATCTCCAGGAGCCGTGGGCTATTGTGTCCCCCTGACACCAGGGAGTGTGGGAAGGGGGAACTTCTGCCAGGGTTGGGGTCAGGACTCCCCAGCTGAGAACAGCAGGAAAGCTTATCTGCATATGTAACAAAATCAGAGGAAGGAGGGACCCACAAATTCCTAGTTTCTAGAGGCTGGTTGGATGGGGATGAAGAAAGCCCACAGTGGTTCCCCAGCTATGCCTGCCTTCCCTCTTCCCATTGTGTCTTCAGACCCTGACCAACATGGGACTTGCTGGGGAAGGAATTCAGGGTTTCTGGTTTCTTGGGTGAGCACGAGTGACTCATTTCCCAGCAGAGTAGTTTTGGGGGTGTTGAGATCAAGATTGGGGTATTAGGAACAAAGATCATGGTAAACTCTCAGGACACTGAGGGCAGATCATAGCAACAACACACTGGGACACACTGCCTAGGTACACCTTTCTCCCCCTTTCCTTGTTTTTTCCTCACTTCTCCTTTGGCACATGGCAATGCCCCTTCCTTCTCACTCCCCGTCCCCCAACTCAGTCTTCTTGTGAGGATAAGGTGGGCACGCAGAGTAAGAGGGGCTGAAAGCAGAGAAAGGAAAGTCCAGTTGGATGACCAAAGGGAGAGGAGGAATTTATTGCTCCTCTTGCCCCCCAACAGATTCCAATACCGACTTCCCTGACAATGTTCCTAGAGGACAGGCACTCTTGGCAAGCACCTCCGAGAAGCCAAATCTGGGAGAATGGGGGCAGCAGTGGGGTGTTCTCCAACCCCACAGCAAAGACTGTAAAACTGAAACACCATTCAATAAAGTCCTCCTAACCCTGAAAAAAAAAACCCATGTATTTAATTGCTTCATACAGCTCACATATAGTAAAAGCCCAAATTTTGGCATGGGGGCCGTGCTGTGAAAGGGATTGTTCCTCCATCTTGTACTGGGCTCAAGGCAAATTTTGGTTTATCTCCAAATTCCCTTGCCTGTCAAAGTGCTTCATGCTCCAAAATTATCTACATCCCATCAAGACTTCATTTTCTCAGAGGATCGGATTCTCAGGTGTATATTAAAGTGGGTTGGCCAATTAAGACTGACATTTGAATAACCGATAGCCTTGTGAGTTTCTGAGATATTTGTACTTTTGAATGAGAATGCTTGACTGAGGAAGGCCTTTCTACAGACCAACCACCTATTCCTGCTTTTCCCATCTCCTTCTTCCTTGCCTGAATGTATATCTTATCTAAACTTTCCAAGCCCTTTCGCTGAGCCCTAAGAGTCCTCCATGAGTCATGAAATGCCACCCATAACCATAAGGGGATAAGTCTTCAGGTCCTTGCTTAGTCTGTAAAAGTTAGAGCTAGTCCAGGTAATTCTCCATTTTCTATCAGCAGCTTTGCTTGGTTTTGACTCCATGAAACATTGTACTCCCTGGTGGTTTCCTTCCTCTCCCTCCCCTCCCTCCCCTCCCCCCTCTCCTTCCCCCATTAGACTGTAAACCTCTTGAGGTCAGAGATTGTAATTCTTTTTCTTATTTGTACTCCTAGCACTTAACACAGTGCCAGGCAAATGTTTATTGAATTGAACTGAAAAAAAGATGAGGATTGAGGAAAGACCATTAAATGCAACAGTTGAGAGAATAGCACAAGAAATTTTGTCAGATGCTTTACCAAAATGGAACTCTAGCTACAGGATTGCCCTGATCCACTGACATGTCCTGTCAAAAAGGGAAATGTGGAGATCAGCAACCTGTATGAGATCCAATTTCATAATGCCAAGCCCCAGTGACTAGATGGCTAACAGTTTGACAGAGCACCTTCTCCTCAATTTTCACTGGACATGATCTCCCCCTGTGCTGTGGGGGAAACTGGAATGCCTGGTATGGGGAGCAGGACCAGGCAGTGTACCTGCAATGTTTCTTAGGGGGCTACCCTACCTACATTGGACTGCTTGAACAAACTCAAAGAAAACAAGGAGTATCTGGAGTTCTGGAAGGAGAGGAGGAAAATGCTGCTGTCTTGGAGGAACTAGTTATTTTTGGAATTCAGCTTCTGGAATAAACCCCAGCCTCATGAGTGCCTCACAATGATCATAAGCTGAAGACTTACAAGCTGAAGTCAGGGACTATGATTAAGGGAGGAAATAACAACCTGAGCCAAATTCCAGCAGGAGAACCAGGAAGCTATAGACAGATTCTTCTCCCAGATCAGAGAGCTCTATGTGGTCCATCATCTCGGAGCCTAAAGAACCTCTAGTCCTAGGAGGAGACACACAGCACAGCTTGGAGAAAAAAGGTCTGGAAAGAGAATGTGTATTAGACAATCCCTCTGGTCTAGGACAGTGTCCATATTATGATCTCACCCCTCCAGTGACACCAGAGATGCCTTCTGCATCCTGGGAGGGAGCAGTTGTACAGAAGACACCCACATGTCATGCATCGTTCTTTCTTCTGGGATCTGGGCACACCCTCCAGAGTTAAGCTAGGAAAAACAGAATAAAACCAACAGTTCTGGCAAAACAAAAAAAAATAAACAAACAAAAAAAAGTCAAAGCTAATATGAAAACTAAAAGACAAAGACTCTAAGTATTTTTACAAAGATATATTTTATTTGTAAAAATTCATACTTCGTATTTCAATTTACATAATTTCAAAATTAAGTTGATCACAGTGCAAACATCAGCTATAATGGTTTCTTCCCCATTCTGCTCCATTTGGGCACTTCACAATTCACAATAGCCAACATAAAGAGGTTCTGCTGCAATTCTACGTCTATTAAAAAAAGGAGAGAGAAAAGCATAAAGAAAGGCAATTTTTTAAAATAAAAAATAATCTGCCAGTTGAGGTTGTCCCTGGAGAATAGTTTATGCCCTGGGCGCTGCTGCATAAAAGGTACTAGAAAAAAAAGGGATAATACAAATATTCTAGTGTTAACCTTGAGTGTTAGTGGTAACCTTCAGTGTTAATTCTTGAATAACTGGTCATGGGATCAATCTGAAAGTGACCTCAGGCCATCTAGTACCACTCTCTCATTTTACAGATAAGGGAAGTGAAGCCCTCACAGATGTAGACATGGAAATGGGTCTCAGAGGCCATTTAGTCCAGGCTCCCTAATTTTACAGTTGAAACTGAGGTGCAGAAAGTTAAGTGACTTGACCAGGGTCACACAAAGAGTAAGCATTACAGGTGAAATTCGAACCCAGGTCTTCTGACTCAAGAGCCTGTACTCTCGACTGTATTTTAATAACAGACTCAAAATAGAAACTGCTTAAAAATTAGAGGGATTCTTCGCCCTCTTGCCTCACCCCAAATGATGAAATAAAGTACTAAATGTTTTAGGCATTTAACAAATGATGCTTTTAAGCAAAAAAGGCTAGTCATACTTCAATGTTCCAGACTCTTTTCAATAATAAATAACAACTCCTATCTCTAAATTAAAGTCCATATTTTCAGAGTGTCCTTCATTTCTACTTTAGGTGGTAAGTGTGTCCCATCTCTCACACCTAACTTCAATATCCCAGTCCGGTAATACCAGAGGCTTACCTGACCATGCGGCAGCGATGTTCTGCCAGTCTGTCATAAGCGTCATCCAGGTTACGGACATTTTTGGGGCTCCAAAGTCGCTCTGCTACAGCACTTGCTCTAGGCCTACAATACACATCCCCAAGCAAATTAGCCACTTAATGCTTCTAAATAAGGTAGGTCTAGGTAGTGCTATTCCTGCATCAATTTAGGGATAAACAAACACCTCTATTATCTCAGGTAATTGTTTAGTCTTTAATTCTAAACTTGCATTTGACCACATTTAGATTTAACTACTTAAACCAAATGGTACTGAAGTTATCCCATACCATAATCTGGGAGTGAGATTAGTGGCGTCCACGTACTCTCCCCACAGGGCAGCTGTTCCACCTATTACGAGGTCTTTCTGTTTTTTAGTACCTGAAATAAGACACAAGTTGCAAATAAGATATCTGCTGCCTAAAGTACATGAGGGTACAGAAAGCCTGTGTTACTACTTAATGGATCACTGACATTGGTCAATATTTGGTCTCCTCTGCTTTAATTGTCCATTAAAAATAGAATAGCCCTGTCTTGTCTGCTTGAAAGGAATTCCTTGGAATCTAACAGAACCATATTAATTTCTGAGGTGGTGTAGAACACGGCACAACTTGTTAGCAAAGCTTTTGAGAATTTGGGGGGAGGGGTCACATCTAAGTCATGATGTAGCATTTGAATAGGACTTTAGTGGAAATTAATATTTTTAAAACAATTACAAACAAGTAACAATACCTGACATTTCCATGGTACTTTAAGGTTTGCAAAGCACTTTTATAAATCATTTCATTTGTTCCTAACAACCCTTGTGAGATAGGTACTAATCTTACCCCATTTTACAGTTGAGGAAACAATCTCCAGTGAAGGGACTTGCCTGGGGCCAGTCAGAATCTCAAATCCAGGTCTTCCTGATGCCCTATCCATGACACCACACTACCTCCTCTAAGTAGGTTGTGGCAATAGTAGGCTGAGCAAGTTGTTTTTGGTTTTTGCTTCCAGATGGGGTCTCCCCATCTT
Source organism: Vombatus ursinus (assembly GCF_900497805.2). NCBI lineage: Eukaryota > Metazoa > Chordata > Mammalia > Diprotodontia > Vombatidae > Vombatus > Vombatus ursinus. Next base: position 22,161,626 of record NW_020954552.1, on the reverse strand, counting down.
GCCCAGGCTGGAAGTGCACTGGAAGCTTTGACCTGCTCTGTTTCTGACCCAGGCCAGTTTGATTTTCCTTAGGCAGCCTGCAACACTGTCCCCCATTCCTGTTAGCTCATCATATTAGGGCTAGAGTGAGCACTTGGTAGATACCTGGCCAACTTAGTTCACTATAGCTCAGAACTCAAGAGCTCAAGCGATCTACCAGGCTCAGAGACTCCCCAGTAGCAGGAGCAGGGATAACAGGTAGACGCATCATGGACAGCTCAAGTCCATCTTGAAAGATCTACGATAGAAGCTGTTTTCTTGGTAAAATAACGACTAAGTTCCACTAGGTCAAAAGCCTGGGTCAAAAACACCAGAAGGGACTGAGGAAAGGCAAGGATTTCAATAAGCATTAGCTCATTAAGACATGTCCAAAAGACTGAGGGCCAGTGAAGGTGACAATGTAAACGGATAGGTACTGGATAGGTACAAGCTGGGGAAATCCACTTTTCCAACCCCTTTGTAAAGACACTTTATATTTATAAACACACATATTTTATATTCTTTTTTTTTTTTAGGCAATTGGGGTTAAGTGACTTGCTCAGGGTCACACAGCTAGTAAGTGTCAAGGGTTTGGTCTGAGGCCAGATTTGAACTCGGGTCCTCCTGACTTCAGGGCCAGTGCTCTATCCACTGCGCCACCTAGCTGCCCCCCATATTTTCTATTCTTAAATCAGGTAGATTTACGATTTTTTTTCCTACTAGGTCAAAAATACAGCCAATTCAGTGAAAATTCAACAAACAAAATTAAAAAAATTCAACAAACTTCTTAAACACCTACCAGGTACTAGGTGCTGGGGCTATAAAGACAAAAAAATAGTTCTTGCAATCAGGCTTACATTCTACCAGTGGGATACAGGAATTATTAATGATAATAATAATAATAATCATAGCTAACATTTACATAGTGATTACTATGTGCCAGGCACCATACTAGGTACTTTACAGTTATAATCTCATTTGATCCTCACAACAACCTATTATTATCCCCATTTTACAAATGAGGAAACTGAGGCAAACAGGGGTTAAATGATTTGCCCAGGGTCACACAGCTAGGAAGTGTCTGAAGCCGTATTTGAACTCAAGTCTTCCTGACTCCAGGCCTTGCACTCTATCCATTCTGCCACCCAGCATAATAACTTCTGGAAAGACAGGGCATTTACAACTATGAGTATCAGTTCCAGCTTTATTTAGGAGGTGGGACCTGAGCTGTTTGGGAGGGCATCCCACAAAGCTTATATAAAAGCAGTGATGGGAGAATAGCATGTCTTACAGAGGGAGCAGCAAGAAAACCAGTTTGGAACACAGTACATCAGGGGAATAATCTAAAATAAGACTGGAAAGGCAGGTGGGAGTCAGATTGTGGAGGGCTTTAAAAATACAAGTATTTGTATTTTACCCTGGAGGCATGGTGAGCCAATGAAGATTTCTGAGTAGGGGAGTGCCATGATCTGATCCATGTTTTAGAAATATAGCTTTAACAACTTTGTGTATGGCTATGGGAGGACAGGAGAGGAGAGGAGAGGGGATGGATGTGAGAAATGTTGTAGAAATGTAACTTAGCACTGCTAAACTATTTTCTACTTCTTGTTTCTTAAAGAAAACACTTCAAAAATGAATCTTTATAATTAAATAAAAGCACCTTACAGATACTAGACTCACCAGCAAAATCAAGGGGTTCCACAGCATAGTATTTCTTCCAATCTTGTCCATAAGTAATATAGTCTAGGTACCAAGGGGCTGCAAGGACCACAGCATACCCAGCCGCTGTTACGTCTGCTAGCTCCTTACGATAAAAAGAGTCTTTCCACACTTCAACTATAGTGTCTTGTTTAAGCTAGAAAGATTACAGTATACATTAATGGAATAAGTAGATTAAAATGATTTTAAAGATCACTGGCAGTAGCCAAAAATTCAGCACCAAGCCTGGATTCAGGAGGACCTGAGTTCAAATCTAGCCTCAGAAACATAACACTTACTAGCTGTGTAACCCTGGGCAAGTCATTTAACCCCACTGCCTAGTCAAAAAAAAATTTCCCCTAATTACGTGTAAAAACAATTGTAAACATTTATTTTGTAAAATTTTGAGTTCCAAATTCTCTTTTTCCTTCCCACCCTCCTCCTCCCACCCGAAATAAGCAAATTGATACAGGTTGTACATGTACAATTATGCAAAAGATGTTTCAACATTCAGTTAAGCTTACGGTATACTAACTTTACAAGCTTCAAATTGCGCTAAGACTTTTGGGACATTCTGTATGTGTGTGTGTGTGTGTGTGTGTGTGTGTGTGTGTACACGTATATACATACCTACCCTTATTAACTAATCAACAAACATTTATTAATCACCTACTGTATGCACTTCACTGTATTCCTCACTGAAGATATAAAGAGAAAAAGAGCCAGTTCCTGCCATCACCCCTCAAATTAGTGCCTACTTTCCTAGTTTTAGGGCTTTAACACTAAGAATTCAGCATAAAGATTAACCTCTGTGCTTGACACCTGGGCATAAAGGACTCATGGCTGAGTTCCATTCCCACTTCTACCACTTATCTTCCATTGAGGACTGAAGGCGTCATAACTGTGATAAAAGGTAGATTTGCTAAAAAGCCAGTGGCCACTGGGAGATCAATAAAGAATGCTAATGACGTTAAATTTCTGTTTTTCATCCCTGCTGAAAGGCACAGATTAAAAAACAAGTTTAAGCAAGCAACTTTCAAAGAAACAAATTTCCTTGTTAGGCTGTATAAATCATAAGCAAAAATGCTCTGAATCTTCCCCACAATGACAAAATTAAGTATTTCCCCTTTTGCTGTCTCTCCCTCCTCCCCTGAGTCTCCTAACAGAAAAAAAAATGCTAGATACTGCCTACTTCAGCCTGACAGTCAACACACCAAAGGCTTTATGATGGAGGAAGAAGGACAGCCCTTCAGTGGCTCCCTAGGGACACATGATGATGCCAGTGTGGATAAACCCTCTGATAACGCAGATCATACCCCCTCTACACCTTAGTAGAGTTGCTAAGGGCAAAAGTGGTCATGACTCTACTACTGTCAACTTGGTGATGACCCACAGCATAAAATACAGATTCTTTATCCTGGTATTTTGAGATCCTTTGCAATCTGGCTCTTGCATTTAAAGACTTCTTTCAGTCAAGCAACAAATAATCATTAAGTGTCTACCATATTGCAGACACTGTGCTAAGCACCAAAGACACAGAGACTAGACTGAACTAGTACTTGCCTTCTACATTCTGCAGGATTCTACTCTCCTCCCATGCATATATTCTATGATCTGGCCAAAGTGGACCACTAAAGGTTCCCTGAACTCCTCCTATCCTTTCCCCCTTCTGCATTTGCTTAGGCTGTCCCTCTTACCTGGCATACTCCCTCTTCTTCTTCACCCTTTCCTTTAAGGTCCAGCTTAGGAGCCACATCCTTCAGGAAGCCTCCTCTGATCCACCTCCAACTGAAAGTAATCTCTCCTTTCTGAAACTGAACTTTATCTCGCCCCCTTCTCCCTTGCTGCCTAAATCATATTTATGTATGCACAGATCTTACCCCCCGTTGTTGGGTTGTAAGAACTTATGCTTTTCATCTTTGTATTCCCAGGGCCTCGGTTATAGTTAGGGATAAAGACAGGGACTCTGTCTTTTTCATTTCACTGGTATAGAGAACTCCTGGTACACCTTCCAGGCGAGGAAACTCCCTCTCTCAATGAAGACTGGCCCTTTCTTTGCGACTCATAATCTTAGAGATTTGCCTAGAACTCTAAGAGATTAAATTAATTTTCCAGGGCCATAGTGTCAGAATTTGAACCCAGGTCCTGTTGGTTTTGAGGATGACTTTCTATCCCCTGGGCCATTCTACCTCTCTGCTTACATTAATACTTATCATGATTTCCTTCAATCCATCCCAATGATTGCATTGATTAGGATAGGGATGGGGATTGTTATTTCTTTGATGTAAGAAGCTCCCTTTGAGACACTAACTCTTCCATCTTCGTGTTGGCACCTTCTCTGTGATGTAAACAATTGACCAGGGGAATGAGAGGTTAAGTAACTGTCCAGAGTCACTCAGCCAATATATACCAATAGGTGAAAGTTGAACCCTCATCTTCCTCACTTGGATGCCAACTCCCTATCCACTGTCACAGTTTCTCAACTGCACACACACACACACACACACACACTAATAGAAAAGCAAAAAATCTGGCAATAAATAAGACTTGGATTGCAGACCAATATCCATTTTAGCATATGGATCTTACCTTTACTCCATTATCAAAAACTTCTTGCCAGACTATATATCCTTTGTTTGTAGATGAAATGATATCTATAAGCCTAACATCAAAAAAAAATTGGTCACAAGAGCTACTTGAGGTCATGCTGATTAAGTTTAATAGCATTAGAAACCTGTCCCTTTTCTATTACAGATTAACCTTAGACATAAGGACCAACTGATGAAATATGCATTTGATTGTCAAGTCTCTATCTTTACCCTCCATTTCTCATCATAGCCCTGGGATCATATTTCCAATTGCCTGGTGGAGAGCCCCACCTTAATACACCATTAGAGTCTCAGATTCCAAGAGTCTACACTTGAACTCATCATCACCTCCACCACCACGCCCCTCACAATAAGGGGGACCCTAGCTTCTCTATCTCTTCTCTTTTACTTCACATATCTAACCAGGGGTGGGGGACCTGAAGCCTCCAGGCCACACATGGCCCTCTTGGTCTTCAAGTGCAGCTGGCCTCGAAGCCACAGGTTCCCCACCCCTAAATCAGTTGGCAAATTCATCTATTCTACCTCTGCATTATCTCTCAAATTGGATGGTCCAGTTTAAATGGGACAGTTTCACTACTGTAACTAATGACAACAGATCAAAGATCTGTCTTCCTTTCAGTTTCAGGATGATCTGGCTCAACCAGAAACCAAAGTTTCTTTAAGTCCATTTTCCACTCAACTACTCTTTTTCCTCTTCTGTAAAGTCATACTGTGTGTATCTTCTATAACATTGAACAAATGGGTTTGTAGTCTAAAAAAATCTTTATTGGGAAAAAAAGATTAAATATTTACTGGCTGAGGTAGTTTTTTGTTTTTTATTTGTTTTATTTTATTTTATTTTATTTTTTGCTTTTGCCTTTATTGTGGCAACTTTTACATAGGTTAAATTTCTTTAAGAAATGGTGAGATCCAATGTAATAATAGCAATAGCAAGTATTTACATAGCACTTTAAGGTTTGCTTAAGTGCCTTACAAAGAGTATCACATTTTATCCTCACAACAATCCTGGGAAGTAAACCCATTTTACAGATGAGGAAACTGAGGCAGACAGTGGTTAAGTGAATAGCCCAGTTTCCCAGAGCTAATAAATGTCTAAGGTTAGATTTTAACTCAAATCTTCTTGACTCCAGGCCAAGAGCTCTGTCCACTGAACCACCTACAAGCCTCAGCTTCACTTTTGTATATACTTTTATGTTTTTATGTTTTCTATTTTTAAGTTTTGGTAGCTTGCTTAAATGCATAAGGACTGAGATGCTAAAAGCGCATTCTTTGTCTTCTTTTATCTTCTGCCGTGGTACTGACCTTGAAACTTGTCTCAGCCAGTTGGATGATCTGCACACCCACAGGCAGCTGATCTGAATGGCCTCACACTTTAGTAACCAGTCACTTCCTGTTTCAGATATAGTCAATTGCATGGTTTTTTTTTTTTGTTTGTTTTGGCTATTCAGTCTTTGTCGTCAACTTTTTTTTTTTGTGTGTGAGGTAATCTCGGTTAAGTGACTTGCCCAAGGTCACACAGCTAGTATGTGTCAAGTGTTTGGTCTGAAGCCAGATTTGAACTCAGGTCCTCCTGACTTCAGGACTAGTGCTCTATCCACTGCACCACCTAGCTGCCCCTTGTCATCAACTTTCAAACTCTCTTCTTAGAATAATAGCTCACATCTAGGTAGTACTTTAAGGTTTGCTAAGCACTTGACACACATTATCTTGGGAGAAAGCGAATTGTGAAGCTTCTGAGTAGTCTACAAGCCTTTGGCCTCTGTCATTTCTATAGTTTGAACCATCTTTTCCAACTTCTTGTTGATGCTGCTGTCCTTCCCTGTAGCAGTATTTTTTTTACATTTAATTTTTATTTTATTTTTTCTCAATTACATGTAAACAAAAATTTTTTTAACACCCGTTTTTAAAGAATGAGTTCCTATGGAGTTTGAATGCATATCGAAGCATACTACTTGCTTTTTTTTTTTCTTCTGTTGTGTTTTGTTTCCTCTTTCTGATGGTTCCTCCTATTGGTTCTAATTCTTCCTTACAACATCACTAATGTGGAAAACATGTTTAATAGGAATGTATATGTATAGCCTATATCAGATTGCACTCTGTCTTGGGGAGGGAGATGGGGAGGGAAGGGGAAAAAACTTAACCCAAAAAGCTTATGGAAGTGATTGTTGATAAAAACAAAATAAACTAATAAAAAAAATTTTGAGTTCCAAATTCTCTCCTTCATCTCCCCCTTCCTTGAGAAGGCAAGCAATTTGTTATAGATTATACATGTACAGTCAAGCCTCGTAGACATATTTCAGTAAAGCTAAGATTCAGGCACTCCATGAAGCCCACACATAGTACCAAAGTTAAATGATTATTTGTAGATGATCAAAGAAGCACATGATTCTCAGAACTATCTGTCTTCCCTTTATGCCTTTCTATCCCAGGACTGAGGACTCCACTTAACTTTACCTATTTCATTGACCTTGAAAAATTCTTCACCTACTTAACAGCTTTTGTTAATAGGTCTCTCTGGACTTAGCTAGGCTGCTTTGAAGGGATAAATTAAAGCCATGGGAGTGGATGAGATCTTGGAGAGAAATCTTCTCAACTCCAAAATTTCACCAACCTCAGATTTCCTTGTAATCCACTAATAGAGCACGGAGTAAGAGGAGGGGAAACCCTAGACTGATGCATACAATTGGTTCTCCCTGAGGACTGAGTACCTCCTGAGAATTTGTATAGTTGAGGAGCAGCTAGGTGGTGCAGTGGATAGAGAACCCGCCCTGCAAGTGAGGAAGACCTGAGTTCAAATCTGGCATCCATAACACTTACTAGCTGTGTGACTCTGGCCAAGTCACTTAACCCCAATAGCCTCACAAAAGAAAAAAAATATATGGCTGAAACCAAGAGAGAGATTAGGCATTCAAATAACTTACCTCTGAATATAGTAAGATTCAAGTTTCCTATAATCTTTACCAAAGCTTCGCTCCTTCATGAATTCTGTCACAAATGGGTTTGATTCCCTTAAAAAAAATAGTTAATTTAATTTGGCCCTCATATTTAAAGGAGAAAAAGACATTTCCCTATATGGATATCACCATAAATTTTATTTTTTAAAGTGTCACTTTAAATGTTGCAAATACATTGATAAATACCCATCATGACTGCCTCTTTCAATACTTTTAGACTTAAAACTGTAAAAAAAAAATTGTGCAAAATAAAATTGACCTAAAAACCTTTCTTGGTTAGTTATTATAGCTTTTTAATGCTTTTCCTTGAAGATGACTCTCCCTATTCCTCCTCAAATCCAAGGTGATTTCAAAGACCTTAAAAAAAAACCCACAAAAATTTTAACTCATTTTATTGAAGCAATTCTATGATCTTTAATTAGTCAAAAACAAAAATCCACAGCAAAAAATGTACAAAAGAAAAAAGTTCAAAAGTAGACAGAGGAATAAATTAGATATATTCTTTAAAACAAACTATCTTATAAAAGTATCAAAGATAATCCTTTATCTTTTCTTTTTAAAATTTTTTATGATTTTTAAATTTAGTTCATACTACAAACAAAAAGAAAAAAAAGAAAAAAAAGAAAAAAAGAAAAAATTATCCAAAAATTCAATTTAAAAACTATTCACTGCCTCTGCTGCCTCATATTGGTGATACAAGTTCAAAAAAGAAATCCAACACAGTTTCCTTCCCTAAGAAGCTTATGACCAATTTCTCAGCATCTTGATTCTGCTTTGTAAGCCCCTCATCCCACAGAATCAGAATGCAAATTTTAGGATTGGATGCACCTTCTACAGCTGGGGTGGAGGAATTCTTTGGAGGATTTTGATTATTCAAAACCTGTTCTCACAATTCGGAGCCTCTCATAACTGCATCAAGGACAGTCGTTTAGAAAATGAAGTTGAGGGGCAGCTAAGTGGCGCAGTGGATAGAGCACCGGCCCTAGATTCAGGAGGACCTGAGTTCAAACCCAGCCTCAGACACATAACACTTATTAGCTGTGTGACCTTGGGCAAGTCACTTAACCCCATTGCCTAGCCTAAAAAAAAAAAAAAACAAACAAAATGAAAATGAAGTTGATTTTAAAGAAGTCATACCAACAATCAAAGTCCACTTCATCTCCCCCCAAATGGATGTACTCTTCTGGAAACACTCTGCTAATTTCTTTGAAAAACCTCGACATAAACTCATAGGTTGTATTCAAAATCGGATTTACAGGCCCGAAAGAATTAGTCTTCTCTGATCCTTGATAACAAGGTGTCAAGAGGTCTTTCTGACCTGCAGTCAAAGAGTTAAGACACGTTAATAAAGCTTTTCATCCAAAGGAAGTAGTTTTATTCTTTTCATAAGAGTCTAGTGGCTTCAATTTCTTTTTTTTTTTTAGGCAATTGGGGTTAAGTGACTTGCCCAGGGTCACACAGCTAGTGTCAAGTGTTTGGTCTGAGGTTGGGTTTGAACTCAGGTCCTCCTGACTTCAAGGCCAGTGCTCTATCTACTGTGCCACCTAGCTGCCCCCAATTTCTAAAGTATTTTGTTGAGTTCTAGGCATCACAGTTTAAGAAAGACACTGATGAGGTGGAGCACATTCAGTTGAGTGCAACCAAGATGGTGAAGGAGCTTAACTTCATGTCATGTAAAAAGCATTAAGTTGAAATCAAAGTACACTTGACATGTACTAGCTGTGTGACCCTGGGCAAGTCATTTAACCTCAATTGCTTTACCAAAAAAAAAAAAAAGCATTAAAAGTAGGAAAAGAGAGCAGAGGAGAACCAGGGGTGCTGTCAAGTTGAAAGAGTCTTTATTAAGCACCTGCTATGTGCCAGGCCCTATGCTAGGTGCTGGAGACACACATATAAAAGGGAGTGAAGTGCCTGCCTTCAAGGAGCTTGGAATTCCACTAGAGGAATATGAGAAATACAAAATAAATACCAAGTGATTTTGAGAGGTGAATCAGGAAAGGCTTCTTAATGCATGTGATATTGGAGCTGAGCCTCAAAGACACACAGTTTCAGCTTATGAGAAGGTTCCTAGGCAGGAGATAATGCAATGTAGTATACAGGGAAAAGTTTATAAGTACCTAGTGAAGGAAAAGGAATAATGAATAATCAACTTGAAAAGATGGCTGGGGCCAGATTTGGAAGCTGAAATTTGTTCATTAAAGGGTTAAGATTTTGAAGGAAGAAGAAAGAAAACTGGATCCAGGAGGACCTGAGTTCAAATCCGGTATCAGACACATAACACTCACTAGCTGTGTGACTCTGGGCAAGTCACTTTAACCCCAATTGCCTCACAAAGACAAAAAAAAAAGAAGAAGAAGAAAGAAAAGTTTGATCATGGCAGGTGCCCTAAGCAATGTTTTGGGAATCTGATACACCAGAAGGATGACAGTGATTCTAACAAAGGGCTGAACAAATACAGTTTTTTTTTTTAGAAACCACATCTTATTAGAAATGAGTGCTGCCTCAGGGAGAACACAATGAGAGGGGATTATAAAATTAACTATACAATTAAAAATAATTAAAAATTGGGGGAGTATAAAATTATAAAATGACTTCAGATTGTGATTTCTCTGAAGCCACGAAAAACACAAACTTTTTACCTTTTCCCCAGGATTCTGTGTGGCCTGGAGTATCAAATTCTGGGATAACTCTGATTCCTCGTAATCGAGCATGTTCAATCACAATTGAGATATCCATTTGAGAATAAATATGAGCATAAGAATAGGCTCCCTGTAGAAATTATAGTTATTAAAGTTAAAATCCATAAAGTTGGTTCAAATGTCCATTTTCAGTAATCCAATTTTACTGTTCCTTTTATTTAATATTTTATTTTTCCCAATTATATGTAAAAACAATTTATAACATTCATTTTTTTAAACTGCTGAGTTCCAAATTCTTTCCCTCCTTCTTTCCCCCTACCCCTACATTGAGAAAGCAAGCAATTTGATATAGATTCCAATTTTTACTTCAAAAAAGTGACAAATAATTTTATTTTTTCTAATAACTCAACATGCTAGATAAGAGGTTCCCAAACACATTTGGCCTACCACCCCCTTAAAAAAAATAACTCAGTGCCTCCCTGGAAATCTTTAACAGTTTTTTTTTGAAATTTGCATCATTTCAAAAGAATATAAACTTTTTTTTTAAATGACACAACTCAAATTTAGTAACTTATTGTAAATTTGTGGGTTTTTTCCTGCATTGAAATTTTGATGATGCAATATTGCATCATGTAACCATATAGTATCACATTGTAAACAAATCATTACACGCACGTATTCCTGTCGATGCATGCTGGACTTTCCAACAATGCCCAACACCCTTGCCTGCCAAAACTTGCTGAAGTCTTGTTGGTGGACTTGACCACTGATCCGTTATAACTTGCATTTTGTGTGTTTATTTGGAAAACAATGTAATCACTATGACTTTAACAGATTCCCAAAACATTGCTTAGGGCACCTGCCATGATCAAACTTTTCTTTCTGTTGTTACACAACAGATGAAACATGTACAAATGGTTTTTCAAACTTTTTTCCTTTTCCCTCCTTTCCATATGCTTCCATCACTTCCTTATTTTTATTCAACACCCCTCAATTGTAACTGAAGCAACTACTGCCCCCTTGGATCCTTCCAGCACTCCCCAGGGGGCGGTATTGCCCACTTTGGGAACCTCTGTGTATGGTCCTCTAACAACACTTGGATTCTTTATTTTAAAATACATATTCAAAAGGTGACAGAAGAAGAAAGTCTGCTATGAGAATTTCTTCTAAATCATGTCATTGTCTTTTCACTAAATTTTAGACAATCATCAATTTTACTAAAATATCTGTCCAACCATCCCCAATCACTGTCTTCTGTTTTCTGGAATGCTTGCCTGCTCACCCCTACTATCCAGAAAGCAAAGTGAAAGAAAGATTTAAATGTCCTTGGTCACAAATAACTGGCTTTTAAAACCTGATTCTTTAAAGATGACCTTATTGTATTTCTGCAAATTAATTCACAATCAGAACACAACTTAGAATCCTACCTCTGAAGAATTAACTTGTGCTTGTTGAAAAAAATAAAATCAGCAAAAATTTACCTTCTCTCCCTCTCACTTAAGTCCCCCAATGGAGAATGGGACCTTGTCTAGTCCTGTTGAACAGCCTCTCCCTCTGCTGGAGTGTGCAATGCCGCACACTCCTGGCTAGACCCCATCTTCAGTGTCCAAAGACCTCTCTGTCTGTCTCTCTAGGCTAATCAGGGCTAGAAAAATGACTTGACTTTTGCTTGGATTTCCCCCATCAGGCACTGGTCTGGTGTGTTTTCTAGATCTGTTCTGGGAAATTTTAGCAGAGAGCTCACAGTTTTTCTTCCTGATACGCTGCCATTTTGGCTCTACTTTCTTGAGCACTTCTATTTCCTCCTCTTAGAGGAAGAAGGAATATTTCTTAGAGTGAATGCTCTGGTTCCAGCAATCCTCTCCCTAAGATACACTGGTCGAGGCTTAAGATGATGCATTTCAAAGCATGATAACTTGCTATTTCTTAAAGCAACTGTGATTACCTGCCAATGGTAAACTGTCCTATTTATATTTACATGGCTGGTTTCTGTTATTCATAAATAGCTCTAGTTATCCATTTAATTAAAAGCTTTATTTTATTTGCATTTTCCCCAGAATTTATTTAAAATGAAAGCTAATTTTATAAGTTTCAAACAATAAATACTTAAAGCTACAATCTAATAAAAACAAATGCAAAGTAGACAGCTACAGTAAGCTGTGAATTCATACATAAAAGGGATCATTTAAGATTCTAATTCATAAGCATACTATAAAAAAGAGCTCTGTAGACAGAATAATTGTATAAATTACTCACTTTCTTGCTTAAGTCTGGAAAAGCCATACTCTGATATGGGAAGGAATTGTCATCCACTATATGCCAATGCAGAACATTTAATTTATTAAATGCCATGGCATCCTATAAGGGAATAGATTCAAAATTATTCTTTGTACATGTCAGGCAGTATCTAAAACGCATTGTGGATTTCTCCTTGTGTTTCTGTGATTTCTATATATACATATATACATATATACATATACACATATACATACATACATACATATATACATATACATACATACATATATATACATATACACACACATATTCTTTTAGGGAATACACTTATTAGCTTTGTGATCCTGGCCAAGTCACTTTCATCCTGCTTGCCTCAGTTTCCTCATCTGCAAAAAGGAGCTGGAGAAAAAAAAATGTCAAGCTACTCCAGTATCTTTGCAAGAAAATCCCAAATAGGTTCAGGAAGGGTCAGATATGACTGAAAAATTCCTGAACAATACAAAGGGATGAAAGGTGTGGAAGAGACAAAACACTGCTCCTCCAATATAGTTTACATAGATATTACCACTACCACCACCCCAACTACCACTACTGTATAAAGTTCTCCACTACCCTAGACAGGGCTCTCAGTCTTTTGAACACAAGAAAACACTTATGTAAACTTCAGTAAGACTGGGAAGTGGGAGGAGGAAGAGCATGTGGAAGAAGGACAGAAAAGTTCTCCCTTCAGTCTCTAAAAGTACTATGTGAGGATGAGGCAAAGCTCAGCATTGTAACTCAGAAGAGAGATGCAAACTCAGGGACATTTTAAAAGAAAACCTTAAAGGAAAAGAAATGCAACAAACTTTCTAAGGCACTTTTTTTCAGAGCAGAAAAATCTATTATGTCTAACTTGACTTGCTCATAAAATTTTGGTGAAAAGGAACAAAAAAAATTCTCAGCGAAAAACAACATGACTTTCCAATTTCTTCTGGGCCTTCATGGGCACATCTTAAAGATACATAATGGACGATAAAGAAATCACAAGTGAGAATTATAAAAATGTCTTAAAACAGGACAAAGCCTAAAACAGCACTGGGGGCTATTGGGTACAGGAGTCCTCAAGCTAATGAAGGCTGGGCACTGATGCTCTTATTTGTCCCTTACTCTGCTGAAAAAAGGTTATACCTCCATAGAGCTCACATAGAAGAGTGTCGTACTGTGGAAGAGGGATAAAGGACCTATGTTCAAATTCTAGCTACCTATGTGACCTTGTGATTTGACCTTGAGCAAATCACAACCTTCCAGGCCTCGGCTCCTTCTCTCTATAATGACAGAGTCAGACCAGATGCCTCTGAGGTTCCTTCCAGCTCTAAATCTACGACCTACAAACATATTGCTCTAGCTAGTTAAGCTATAGAAACCTACGATAAGCAAGTGGTCTGCAGTATGAAATCCTTCTGCAGGGACAGTGCGATATAGTGGATAGAGCTCTGGATTTGGAGGTCAGAGGCCTCGGTCTGACACCAGCTCCTTCACCAGAGGCAAGTCCTTCTATTTCTCTAAGCCTGCCTATTCATCTGTAAAATGGAGGTCCTTATACAACCTAGCTCTCACAAGGTCGCTGTTGGGAAAAACACTGTAAACTTTAGAGAGTTATAGAAATTTGAGCTATTACGAATGTGAGCTACAGTATCTTGTTACAGTCTAAGAAGTAGAACAAGACAGTGACTTACCAGGGTTGTAAGAATAGTCTTCAACGGCAGAAAGTGTCTAGATGTGTCGATTAAAACTCCTCTATAACCAAACCTTGGAGCATCAATCACCTCTGACTCATTGATCACATACTATGAATTTAAAAAATAAATTCATAGAATTAAAAAAAATTCTTTTCCCCTCAACTTGAGCTAAAAATTGGTATTCCTGTATTGGAAAATAGCAATGCCAACTGGTTGAGGGGTAATTTAAGGCTCAACATTACCATCTTAACAAAGTAAACCCTTACTGCCATTACTTTAGATCAATGGTTCTCAAAGTCTGGTCTGAAAATCCCAGGGGTTCCCCAAGACCGTTTCAAGGAGTGCTTAAGGTCAAAACTATTTTTATAATAATACTAAGGCATTTTGATTTCTAATATGGTAAATATCAATAGATATAATCCATATAACAAAAGCTTTTTGGGGAGGTCCTCAATAATTGGTAAGAGCATAAAGGAATTCTGAGGCCAAAGATATTGAGAATTGCTGCAAACCGATGCATTAGATAAATACTGGGAAAATGAGTCATCCAAATGTCAATATATCTAATAGCTCTTTTCAGGAATGTTCTTTTTTTTATTGACAATTTAAGTTATCAACAAACACAAACATTTCAATAAACAAGGAATAAGAGAAAACTACATAAGAAACAGTGAACTGTGATGCATAATTTGTTTTTTTTTTTTAAAAGAAATGTAGGGGCAGCTAGGTGGCACAGTGGATAGAGCTCCAACCTTGGAGTCAGGAAGACCTGAGTTCAAATCTGGCCTCAGGCACTTGAAACTTACTAGCTGTGTGACCCTGGGCAAGTCACTTAACCCCAACTGCCTTACCAAAAAGAAATATATACATTATACTATATATAAGAAATACAGTATTATTATATAATATTATAATTAATATAATACATAACTATTATATATAGCAATTTCATTACTACTGTATTAAATTACATATTATATTTTACATATCGAATAAAAGTATAAATGTATATATGTTGTTAAGGGCTGTTAAGAGGTCCCCTGAACTTGTTTTTTTTGAGTTGCTATATTTTCCAGAAACATTGGACCTAGAGCATGCAGGAGGTCCTGAATGCGTCAAGGATGAAGCTCCCCCTGAGCTGACATAATTTGTTGTTGCACCCCAAGCTGGACTCCCTCTGTGTTCCTGGGAGACAAGACAGGCACAGCCAGTCTATGATAATGTTGTGCAGCTGGGGTTCTTTGCAGATAAGTGGACGCTCCTATCTTCATAGTCTGGCAGTTCCCAAGGCGAAAGAATGAGGCTTTGCCATCACCTTGCTCCTCCCTGTGGGGAGTGGTCTTGTCTTTTTTTCCCACTGCTGCTGCACCGTTCCCCCTCCCATGTCACACCCTTTCCTGGTACCCCTTCCTCCCTCTGTTCTGCTATTATAAAAATATAAACTTCTGTAAGGACTGGGAACCCTTGGGGCTTTGATTTCCACATGCATGTTCATTCCTCTTGTAATAAACCTAGTTTTTATGCAAGTTTTGTGAAGGTGTGATTTCCTATTGACAATATGTACATATATGTACATATACATATATACTTTGTAGTTGTTGAGTTGTTTCAGTCATGCACAACTCTTTGTGACTCCATTTGGGGTTTTCTGAGCAAAGATACTGGAGTGCTTTGCCATTTTCAGATTAGGAAACTAAGCAAACAGGGTTAAGTGATTTGCCCAGGATCACACAGCTAGTAAGTGTCAGAGGCTGGATTTGAACTCAGGTCTTCCTGACTCCAGGTCTAGTACTTTATTCACTGTGCCACCTAGCTGCCCTATACATATACATACACACACACACACACACATACATATACACACACACACAGTTGTAGACATAATATTAAAAAATTTAACAAGGTAGTAATAAAAGTATTCTATTCATGTCCCTTTCTGCATTTTAGGGTATTTCTTCCGTGCATTTAAAAAAATGTTTTACTGATGCACTTTTGATACATGTTTAATCTGTCACTACTTACCACCACCCTCCCTAGTAGAAGCCCTTCCTTGTAACAAATATGTATAATCCAGCAAAACAAATCAACACATTGGCCGTGTCTGAGAACGCAAATCTCATTCTGCATCTTTAGGCCATTCCCTTAACAACTATTAAAGGAAAAAATTTACCCCTCCAGTGAGCCATGTACTCTACTGTTTCTCCCTTGAGCTGTCTGTCCATGGAAGGCCCTTCCCCCTTTTCCTTTCCTCCGTCTATCCCTAGTAGAGCAGGAAGCACCCACAGCAAGGATGTCCTTCCCCCTCCAGCTCCTTCCTCATGGTTGTCCAGATCCTACCCTCCCCAGACTAGATCAAAGGCAGCCAAACTGGAAGAGTGACATGGATGCTCAGATGAGCTGGGAGTCACTGATCCCTTTTGCTAAGATGATAGATTATGAGAACTTACCATCTGAAGCATTACTTCATCCTAAGGGCCTCTGGACCCACACCTACCAGACTCCTTCCCCCTACATTGCCAACTGACTTGCAGATGCAACTTTATGGCCCCTGGGCCTTTTCATCTGCCCTTCTGCTATATCTTTGGGACATCTGTCCTGCAGCTGAAACTTCCTCTATATGTTGTCTGCCCCAATTAGAGTGTGGCTCCTTGGAAGCAGAGATGATCACCCCTTTTCCATCTGTATCACCAGCACTTAGCACATGTCACATAGGCATGCTTAATAAGTACTCTTTTCATTCATTCATTCATTCATTCATTCATTCATTCATTTATTCAATCATACTCAGCACTAGTTAAATCTACATATTATAGTCATACTCACAACCCCATAAGGATCCTTGTAAACTAACTGGCTGAAAGTTTCCAAACCTAGAAAATGCAAAATGCACAGCTTAATAAGCATATATAATTATAACATGACTGCTTAGACAATATAAGTCACATGGTTCAAATATTAGTCCAAAAGCAGGTAATATAATTCTCTATGCACACACAAAAATATACCTACTAAATAGACTTAAGTGTTTGCTTATTTCTAAAAGTTCACAGATCAAATTAGGGAAAAAAAACATACTCTAACCTCTATTGTCTCTAGATTTGTATTAAAATGGCTTTATGCCAGGGTGTCTACACCTATACTGCTTTGTTTACTTATAAATCCCAGAAGTTATAATTTTATAAATTTTCCCTACCCTACAAACCACAAACATAGAGCTAGTCTTTATGGCATTTAAGTTCAATTCCCTTTTACAGAAGAGCACTGAAGCATAGAGGGGTTTAATTTGCTTTCTAATGGTCAGTCAGCTAGTAAGTGCCACAGGTAGAATTTGAACCTGGAGCTTTCAAACTCCAAGTGTGGCACACTTTCATCCAACCTCTGACTGAAGGCTTCCCAGAAGCTCATTAGACTTTTGGAGAGCTCTACCAGGAAGTTTTCTGCTTAAATTAAGGCAAAATCTATCTCTCTGCAAATTCTAGATGTTGTTCCTCCTAATTCTGCCCTCTGAGTTCAAGCAAGTATAGGTCCAGTGCCTCCAAATCCAGTAGCTCCAAATCTACAATCTTATCCCTTGCATGGTGAGGGGGCATATTAAAAACCTCCTTTTTGGCTCAATTGAATATTAAGAAATTAATATTTCCCTAAAGTCCTTTTCCCTTTAGGAAAGTATATGAAGTAAAAAACGAAAGCTAAGGCTCCTGAAAATGGATTAAAGGTGCTAACCAAACTTAGAAGGAGAAATACTCAATACCTAGGTTTTTTTGTTTTTTTGGGGTTTTTTTTGCTTAGGTAGTTGGGGTTAAGTGACTTGCCCAGGGTCACACAGCTAGTAAGTGTCAAGAGTTTGGTCTGAGGCCAGATTTGAACTCAAGTCCTACCTGACTTCAGGGCCAGTGCTCTATCCACTGCGCCACCTAGCTGCCCCTCAATACCTAGTTTTAATCATAACCATCTCCCATACACTGAAGGGATGAAAGGTACAGCTGGTGGTATGCTGGTATGTGTTTAATAACTGACTCTCCAAAAAAAAAGTACTCAGTATACACTTTTAGGTCTAATACACATTATTAACATCTTCACCATCACTTTCTTAAAGTCTAGGCAGTCAACAAAATAAATCCAGGCTTAATTTGTAGCTGTTGTCAATTTCCAAGTTATAAATGCTTGCACTGAAAATTTAACAATCATCTGGCTCTGGCACACCCCTGGTATGTCCCCCCTAAGGGGAGTAGTACCCTCTTTCTCCATTTCTTGAAAGGATTAGGGGAGGTCTCTGATTACTTCTGGAGAGATCTTGAGGGGAATAGGCAAAGAGGAATGCAGTAATTTCGGGAAAGATAGTCATTACTGTTCACTACTGGAGGAGTGGAATGTTTACCTATCATTTTATCATATTGTAACATTTTTCCTTGTTGAAAATTCCTATAAATATTACTTCAAAATGTCCTGTGTTAGAGATATGTCCAGGGCATGATAGGACCCTGTGGGTCTGCACATTTTTCTCCACAAGCAGAACGATGCTTAAATTTAGAATAATAATAATAATAATAATAATAATAATAATAATAAATATATATAGTGTTTCTGGTTGACTTGTGCTTAAACCTAGAGTATAGCATTATTATTTTTTCTTCAATGGTAGTCCATCTCACAGGGCTACTGTGAAAAATGTGCTTTGTAAGCTGAAAGCTTACGATAATAGTACTGTTACTGCAATAACTATCATAGTAATAATGTTGTTACTATTTTAAATAGTAACTCCTAACTTAGAATAGTATAACTTACAACTTTTATAACTTATAAGGGAAGCTAAGCAGCACACTGGAGAGTGCTGGGCCTGGAGTCAGGAAGACTCCTCTTCATGAGTTCAAATGTGACCTCAGATACTTCCTAGCTGTGTAACCCTGGGGAAGTCACTTCACCCTGTTTACCTCAGTTTCCTCGGCTGTAAAATGAGCTGAAGAAGGAAATGGCAAACCACTACAGTATCTTTGCCAAGAAAACTCCAAGTGGGGTCACGAAGAGTCAGATGCAACTGACCGATTACTGAACAACAAACAATAACTTACAACTTAGAATAGTAACTATGAAATAAATAGTATCTCTTAGTTATATAAATAGGAGTTACTATTGATATTCAAGACACTTGAAGGAAGAGACGTCTCTTCCCAAAAGTCTCGTCTTTAGACTAGCCATCACACCAACTCTTCCAGCTAATCCTCACGTAGTACTATTTGAGTTCCCTCTCTAGCTTGCTCTCTTTACTCTAGACAAGCTCCTTCCTGTTTGTCTATGACCTCAAATATGGCCAGAATTAAACATGCTACTCTCGATACATTTTAACCAGCAGAGGACTATGATATTCCTCGTATACATTATGTTTCGATTTAGACCATACTAGATAGTTTGGCTGCTAGGCCACACTCTTCACCTGAAGCTTGTGGTTCACTAGAGCCCCCAAATCTTTTTTTTTTTTTTAAAGACTCACAGGATCATAGATACAGAGTTGGAAGGGGACCTTTGTGTTCCTCTAATCCAACTTCCTCATTTTATAGATGAGGAAACTGAGGTCCAAAGGAGTTGGAAGACTTGACCAAAGTCACACAATCAGTAAAAATGGCACAGCTGAGATTTGAACAGGAAACCCAGCAGATTTGTTCACTATATCATACTACCCCTCCCTGAGGTGTTTCTTACACAAACTCTTAACATTATTTGATCTCTCCTGACATTGTGGCAACTGCATATTTGTAAAGAATGCCCTGTATACTTCCAGCTAAGGAAATGATGAGAATTAAAGTGTTTACTCACCTCGTAAAGCACCCCAAACCTTCCTAGCTTCCAGCACTGCCACAGGCCAATGAACAACCAATTTATCTGCAGTCAAGAAAGATAGACTCTGTTAATCCTTCAGCAAAACAAGACAGAATGTTATTATGGCACAGTCTATATTTATATAATATTAAAAAATCCTACTGAGCTACGAATAGGTAATAGAGTTCTTACTATAGTTTAAGTCATATTTCTAATAGAATAAAAGAATAAGAAACCTGTATATCAGACTTATTTGATGGGCCTTAATTCATTATCAGAAAGTTAAGGTTCATTTTTTACCAAAAATATGACAGTAGGTACTATACTTCAATTGTAGACATTCCAGGGGCAAGGAACCTGGGGCCTCGAGGTCAGATATGGCCAAACTTCACAGTTTGGATTGTGCTTAAAACCTAGTCAAAGGGCTGCACTTGAGGACCTACAGGGCCACGTGTGGCCTCGAGGCCACAGGTTCTCCACCCCTGCATTAGACTGTTCAATGGGTCACCATGGCCAAAGAAAGTCAACCCCCATTGGTCAACGTTCTGATGAAGGGCCCCTCTGTGAACATTCTCCTACCCCTCATGTCCTGACCCATCAGGTCCCTCAGCTGTTCATCCCACTCCCCTGGCTGCAAGCTGGGTCTAGCCAAGCCTCTGCCTCTCTGCATTGTATGGATCTTATATGTAGACAGCTGTTTTCAATGGAATCTGAGCTCTTTGAAGGTGGGGGCTGTGTTTTTCTCCATCTTTGTATCCACAGCACTTAGTACCATACTTTGCACATAAATGCCTGTTGAGGAATTCAGTTTTCTCATCTGTAAAATGAACAGGTGAGACTAAAGGATCTCTCAGGGCCTGTCAGCCTCACATTTCTGCTGCTTCGAGCTTTCCCATTCCCAGGGCCAAGGTAAGTGAACTCAGCAGGTTCACTTTCCTTGCTTAAGACTGAGGCAGGTAAGGACAAGGTGATGGGTAGGACAAAAGAAATCTTTGGCTTGGAGCATGTAAGAGGTATACTCTGAGATTCTATCAATGGCAAAGCTGATCAGCTGATCAGGAGCTGGGCTCAGGGCCTCTGACTTTTCAAGTGGACACGTGTCCATGTGAGGAAGATGGTAACTAAATGGCATGGTAACAAGAGAAACTGTATACAATGACACTCATTAGAGATATCAGAGGCCAAAAAACACGAAAAGGAAAACAAAGAAAAATTACTTTGTGCAAAAGTAACATAGGTTATATGACTGCTGTTTATATAATCTGCTTACTAACGATACCTAATTACCACATAGCATAACAATTAATATACACCTGTAATTAGTGTCAAGTTCACTTCGTTGTTAGTTTTATTTGATTACCACAGTAAAACCTATAGCTCATATAGCATTGTTCTATGTAAGCAGCCGAGGCCCATAGGGATCCTGGTTGACTACCCACGTAGCATTTCACAGAATGAAAGGATGATGCTAGTATAGTGTTGAGAGCCGGTGGGTCCCTAGCTGACGTAGTGCACTTAGTCAGCTATCCCACCCAAGCCTTCGCTTGCATACTCACCCCATAGTCTTCGGACGTCTCCGGACCCTCCGAGGGTGGAGGGGAATGACTAGACAGAACACCCGAGTTGGCAGTTGGTAGCTTTATTGATTACATTTCCTGCTAAGCTTGCTCTGCTCGCTCCCCGCCCCAAGTTCTATATCTCCACCCCTCCTCGCTGCTCCCTTAATTCCCCTGAACTCCTCCCCCCTACGCCCGTGCTCCTCCTCCGTTCCTCCTTCGTAGGTGGAGCTCCGTCCTGTTACAGAGGCCCTCCCAGTGCCCATTCGACAGTTGGTAAGCGTCATGCGTCTCTGGGTAAGCCCAGGCGCTCCTGGGCAGGTAATAACCTCCAGGCGTCTCAACTCCCCTACAGGAGGCCAGAGGTCCAGAGCAGGGCCCTAACAGTATAGCAGCAACATCTCCATTGAGTCAGGGAAGAAACTTGATGGGCACAGGGAGAGAAGGCAAGTAGAGAAGAGGTATTAGTGTCAAATCCCTGGAGCATTAGAGCAGGTTGTGCTACATTGGGACCAAGGCCCCATTACAGCCCAATATGGGCTTACCAGAGGTCAAAAGGCCAAGCACAGCCTGATTAGCAAGAACTGACAGTCATGTGGCAATTTACTGTCACATTGTGGGTCAAGAGCAAGTATTTATGACACCTTTTATCTGTCAGAAGGCAGCAATCATGAGCTAATCTACTAAGCTGAAGATCAAAGCGTTTTCATTGGTACAATCTAGTACAAATTAGTTCCTATCCAGAGTCCAAAACTTAACTTAAGCAGCTATTTTAGACTCACAAATCCAGTTACTTAAAGCATCAGAAATTTGAGTCCAACTTATCATATTATCTGCATTAAGGTTGTATACAACTTAATCTCATTAAGTCTCAGGCTGTATGTGTATAGCAGACAGAAAATCTGGCTTGGAGTCATGAACACTTGAGCTCAAATCTCACCTCATATAATTACTATCTGTATGTATCTGCAAGCCAACCTCTCTAAGCCTCAGTTTTCTCATTTGTAAAATGGAGACAGCTTAATCTTCAAGGATGAAATGTAGCAATCACTGTCTAGCCTAGCTTCAGGAGGTCAAGCCATGAATAATATACAAAAATTTTTCATAATGTGTGTTATAAAATCCAACAAGTATGACTGGAATTTCAAATAGGTGAAGACTCAATGTTGTCTTAATGACTATCATTATCTCACATTTGGATTTCAAAACTAAGGACAAAAGGACACTGATGATGCAGCCAAACACTGTTGAATATTTCTCCCAAGCCCAGGTTATAGAACAGAAAAAGAAATAATTAGGGATCATTTGGATTTAAGGAGGTAGTTGTTAATTTTGTAGGTGTCTATCCTTTACAAAAAACCAACTCTGGACCTGAGTTTGAATCCTGACTGTGTCACCTACTGTCATGTGATAATGGGCAAGGTACTCTGGGTCTCAGTTTTGTCCTCTATAAAATGAGGGGGCTGGATTCGATGACCTCTGATGTACCTTCCAGTTCTAGATCCATGATTCTGTAGCACACTGTTGGCAGACCATGAAATGGTCCAATCATTCTGGCAAACAATTTGGAATGAAGTAAAAAAAAATTAACTAAAATATTCATGCCCTTGGACCTAGAGATCCCATCGATGGGCGTGTGCCCCAAAGTGGTAAAAGACAGAAGGAAAGGCCCTATTTACACCAAAGTTTTATCCCCATTGACTAGGGAATGGCTAAACAAACTGTGGTACATGTACACAATGCAATGTTACTTTGCCATAAGAAATACTGAATGTGAGGAATTCAGAGAAACAAGGCAATAAATATAAACTAATGCAAAGAGAAACAAGCAGAACTAGGAAAACAAGATACAATGACTACAGCAAAGTAAAACATTTTTTTAAAAAAACACACACACAAAAGAAGGAAACTGAACAACCAAGTCAGATTTCAGAAGAGATAAGGAAATCTCTTTCCCTTCTTTCACTGAAGACATTGGGATGAGGGAAGTGGGACTATTGGGATGGGATGTTACATATGCTAAAAGACACCTTAATGTACTGGTTGGTTCTGATGAACTATTTGTTTTTAATCTCTGTTATTAGGGAAGGCTTACTGTGGATGAGAGGAAGGAGTATGCCAGGAAATAAATGCCAAGTAAAATCAAAGGGCATCATAAAACTTTTGAAAAATCAATTGTTGCCGAGGCAGGGAAAGCCTCCCTTTGATTTATGAAGAGTCGGCAAGCAGCCACCTCATTAGATTGTTATTTTTCTAAGCTGTCAAGTATTTTTCCTTCTACCCTTTTGTAATAAATTTCATAACCCTCCTTTAATTTCTCTTCATAATTTTCTATAATCCTCACCAGTGTTATCCTTATCTCCTTACTTTCTCATTCTCAATCCCTTATATCTTCTAGGCTCCATCTGTGTTCATTTATTCTGACATACCCTCAGGGAAAACAAAAACAAAAAGATCTTTTCCCTAATTTCTTTGGCTCTAGCAGAACTTAAGTACTAGAAGGATGATTTTTTTTTTTTGCCATTCAGACCTGAGAATTCAACAGTATGCTAAACTTCCCACAGGGAAACTCCCTCTACTAGTAAAGTATAAAATTACCATTTATTAACTTACTTTATTTGTTATACTAATAGTATAAATTACTATTCTGTAAGACAATGAGAGTAGTAGTGACTTGTCCAGAGTCACCCAGGCTGTATGTGTCAGAGGCAGGGTTTAAGTACAGGTCTTCCTACTAGGCAGGCTCTCCATCCATTATTCCACTTTGTTTCTCTAAATAATGATGACAGGGAGAGGGGCAGGACCTGAGTAGATAGAAGGAACTCCCAGATGAGGCACCTTTTTTGGCAATATACAGCCTTAGAGAGTTCCCTAGGCCACTGAGCAGTTAAGTGACTTGCCCAGGATCATACAACCAGTATGTGTCAGAGATGAGAGATCATAAAATTTGGGGGTTGGAAGTAGTCATCCAGGTGAAGACCCATTTTACAGATGAATGAACTAAGACTCAGAAGAAAATAAATTACTTGTTCAAGTAGCAGACCCAGGACGATCTATAAACCCAGGTCTCTTAAATCCTCAGTCTTCTACTCTCCCCAGTAGATCAGTCTCCTTTCCTTGATAAATTAGAATCACAGATTTATATTGAGGTCATCTCATTCAAGCCCCTCAACAGATGAAGAAAATAATGCCCAAGAGACACAGGTGACTTGGTTATCTCGTGTCTTGTATGTTCAAGTTGCCTCCCTCTTAAAACGTAATTTCCTTCTTGGCAGAAATCGTTTTGCTTCGAATGTGTATGGATGCTGTTCAGCGTGTTATCTAGGAGGTAATACAGGTTTGAGAAATGCTTGTGCTGGCCCTGGAGTCAGAAGACCCGAGTTCAAATCTGGCCTCAGACTGTCTGTGGGACCCTGGGCAAGTCACTTAACCCTGACTGCCTCCAAAAAGAAAAGAAGGAAGGAAGGAAGGAAGAGAGAGAGAGAGAGAAAGACTTGTGGTATGTTAGATTTGTCCAAATGACTGCCAGACATTGTGCTAGGTGCTGGGGGTACCAATATGAAGAATGAAGCAATCCCTCCCTGACAGAAAATTATTTTTTTTTCAGCTTAAAAATCATAGTTTTTTTTTTTTAAAGAAATCAGACTTTATAAATGCTTATTTTCATGACAAAATTCTAGTAGGAAGCAATCTCTGAAATATGTAACACCTACGAACTCTCTAGATGTCACAAAAATAAAAATATTCTTGTTTTCTGTGGTAGTCTTTTATTATTCCTTTTTCTTTTTAGCTATTGATAACATAGTATGAGCAGCAAAGATTACACATCAGTAATGTAATGTGTTATAATTTTTCCCTTTGGAGCCTCATGTCATACAACTTAGGTTAACTGGATTATTGCTTCACCCTCTTCTTTACTATATAACAGCAATCCCCTTTACCCAGTGTATATAAAATCACTGCACTACATTAAATCTATATCTTATATATATCATTAGCAGCATTATATAAGTAAGGTTTTATCTAGGCTTTCCACAGTCACCATTTTCATGGTTAAACACTAATAAAATTACATTCTGATGGAAAGATATCAAATACATCTATAAGTATATAAACAGAATGAATACAAAGTGATTAAATATATAGTAGGTTAGGAGAGAGGGTACTAGTAGTTGAGGGAAATCACAGATATAAAAAAATAGCAAAGGGAGATTGAATTCAACCCACGTCCTTTGATGCCAAATATTAGGCCATGCTTACAGGAAGGAGAGTTCCTGTTCTTTCTCTTTTTCTTTCCTTGGCCCTTTGTCAATTGGATAATAAATCCATGAGGTGAAAGTAAACATTTCATACTCGTTCCCCTGGCAACGGGAAGACTTTCTGGTTTGGGAGTACATAATAGGTACTTTGAAAGACAAAGCCATTCCCAGGGATCTTATAAAGCTTGCATCAAATAAAATACTTACAAGATTCATCAGAAGTGCTGTTAGGGTAAGCATCACACTCTGAGTCAGCAGAGGTAATTGTGACATGAAGTTCTTGTAGCTGTGCTTCACCAGAAAACTTGAGATGATCATCTGGACTCATGAAATAGCCAAAAATGTACTCATGATAGCTGTGTTGAGAAATAAGTTTTAACAAGCACATTAAACAGTTTGCAGGCATATTTTAAATTTGTGAACACACAGAGTCATCAGTACCACAGGATTCACACTAGCCCCTTTCAAATTTGCCAGTTTGCTACTGGACCACCTTTTACTATTAGGAACCAAATCACTGGAGAACAGTTTTCACAAAAACATTATTCAATATTAAACATGAAAGAAGTAATAGATAAAAGGACTGAAACTATAAGCTCCTAGGCTATAAAAACAGGCAGCGAGGTGGTGCCATAGTGCACAGAGCACCAGGCTTGGAGTCAGGAAGACTCATCTTCCTGAATTCAAATCTGGCTTCAGACATTTACTAGGTGTGTGACCCTGAACAAGTCACTTGACCCTGTTTGCCTCAGTTTCCTCATCTGCAAAATGGGCTGGAAGGAAATGGCAAACCACTCCAGTATCTTTGCCAAGAAAACCCTAAATGGGATCACAAAGAGTCAGACATGACAATAACAAACAATAAAATAATGCACCACACTCTAAGCAGAAATTTTTTTGTCTTAGACAAATATTTGTTTGACTACCTGAATATGATTTATAACTTATTAATATTGAAAAAATAGCAATGCGGGTGCAGATTGTTTTATCAGCAGTTAGCTTGTGAATAGATAGACTGTAAATTAATTAGAAATACTTCATGGGTGAGATTATGAGGTAAATTCTCTAAGTCAGCAATGGAACCCTAGCTCCTCCTCTTTTTTTTTTTAATACTGCTACCATAGCTTACTCAGGTTTCAGTTCTTTGACTGTTACCTAAATTATAAATCATAGAATCAGAGATAGGTACCCAGAGGTCATTTCCAGTCCGTCTAATCCATGAAGCACAAACCTCTCTAACATTCTTGATAAGTGTTCAAACAATTATCTAAACTTCCCCAGAAGGCCTCCAATGATAGAAATCTCTCTCTTTTTTTTAAAGTATTCTGTAGATTTGGATCTGTTTATCATATTTTTAAAAATTTTCTTTTTTTGGCAATTGGGGTTAAATGATTTGCCCAGGGTCACACAGCTAGTAAGTGTCAAGTGTTTGCTCTGAGGCCACATTTGAACTCAGGTCCTCCTGACTTCAGGGCTGGTGCTCTATTCACTTCGCCACCTAGCTGCCCCCAATGATAGAAATCTCCCAACCTTCCTAAGCCCGCTATTTTTTTTTTTTTTTGAGTCAGGTCAATTAAAGGGAAGTTTTCCCTGAGCCAAAACTTGCTTTCCCTTCAACTCACTAGTTGGTGCTACCTGCTGGAGCCAAGTAAAATAATCCTATTTCCACATGCCAGCTCTTCAAATAGTGGGAGTTTCCTCCACATCAATATCGTTGTCTGTCATTATACCATTATTTTGATATTTCACCAATTTAATGTTTCTCTTAAGTATAACAAAATAGCAAAAGGCAGGTAGAAAGTGCAGTTAAATCAGTTAGAAACACAACGTGATAGAGTCTGTGCTGAACTCCCTTCTCTGATACTACACGGTTATAGACAAATTAGTTAATCTCTCTAAGTTTATTTACTCATC
This sequence comes from Vombatus ursinus, assembly GCF_900497805.2. Taxonomy (NCBI): domain Eukaryota; kingdom Metazoa; phylum Chordata; class Mammalia; order Diprotodontia; family Vombatidae; genus Vombatus; species Vombatus ursinus. The sequence continues at coordinate 22,134,209 of NW_020954552.1, read as the reverse complement.
TAACAGTGTTCACAGATGTTTAGGTAAGGAAAGCCCTTTATGTCAGTGTAGCTATAGTAATATGCATTGCAACCCTATGTTTTTAAGTAATTCTCCGGTTCCCAAGGGAGCTGAAATCTAATAGTCAATTTCACTTTTTACCAAATCTTGGAGGTCTTCGTATTTTAGGAGACTAAAGCTTCCTTCCCCTCAGCAGCGTCTCACGCCTTTCAAAACTTACAGGTTTACACTAAATAAGAACTGCAGCAGTCATCTGATAGTCTCATGGAAGGAAAAAAAAAAAGACCGGCCTGTCCCAAAATACAGAAGCAGGAACACAATGAACCCCGAAGGACCCCTACTCAATTTTAGCATTCACAGGATCAGAGATTTAGAACTGTAAGTAACCTCAGAGGCCACGCAGGCCACCTCCTTCTACTGACGAGAAGAGGACATTTGACTGGCCCTCTGTCACACAGGTTAGGAAGCAGCAGCGCTGGCCCTTTGAACCCGGGTCTTCTGAATCCACCTGGAGTCTCCACTCTTTCTCACTATACTCAAAATGTGATGGGAATGAAGCTTCTTAACATACTTATCTACTGACAGAGTTTTGAAGGCCTTTCTCCCACTTGGCCCTTCCACTTATTTTAAAAAATCTTTCAAAAATGCTGTTGCTACTTACTTCACAGACATTATTTCTGGGCAGAACCAAGAGCCTGTGGTCTGCACAGGGGCCGTGCACTCAATCTAGCACCTCTCTCAGGGCCATCCCCAAAGGATGATGATTCCCACTTTTCAGGGCTCGTTCTCACTCTACCTACCCTCTCTCTCTTCTCAGGCCTAGCCATATCTTCGCAGTGACAACCTCCACACACTCCCTCGAAAACTCAAGTTTAAAAAAGGCTATTTGTCTTCACAGGATAACAACCTATCAGAGGTGGAGGGGACCTGGGAGCCCAACTAGTCCGGCGCCCTCATTTTACAGGGAAAGAAACAGAGATCACCCAGGTAAAGTGCCTAGTCCGAGATTAGGATCTCGGGTTGCCCCCGAGGATGTAAGTAGCAGAGACTTCGTGCCCTGAGCACCCTGCCTCAAAAACAAGCAGCCCTTCCCCCAATAGTTTTCTCTTTCAGGGGGGCAGTGGGAGAGGAATCCTACAAACTTCAGCCCGCAGAGGACGGGAGACAAAGTCCCTCAGAAAAAGGAGCATGGGCGGGGACCACCCCCTCATGCCCTCTCCAGCCTGCGGTCCCCCTTAGCCACGCCCTACCCAGAATGTGGTGGGGTGTTCTCACCGGCGGAAAGCCTCCTCCAAGAGAAAGCACCGAGGGCCCGCGGTAGAGTTGGGGCCGTGAGTGATCTCGAAGCTCTCGCGGGTGAGGTGCAGGAGATCCTCTGACAGATGCACGGACATGGGCAGGGGCCACAGAGCCGGGTGGCGGGCGGCAGAGGCCAGCGGGACCTGGGGGCCGAGCAGCAACAGCAGCATCACACAGCCGCACAGCACCTGGAGCGCCATGGCCAAGCCCCGATGTGCCCTGCAGACCCTCGGCTTCTTATCCTCAGTCCCTGCGGAAGCTGATGCCAAGGAGCCGCTCCAAAGGCCAACCCCTACTGCCCACCCCCAACTCAGCCTGGCACCGCCTCCCTCACGTGACCCATCTCGTGGCCTGCCGGCTAAAACGGGAAGCAGACCTTAGGGAGCAAATGGCTGTTTCAAGAAAGAGCTAGTGCAGATAAAAATCGAAGTGTTATCTGGGACTGCTTTTGGCGACGTATGTCTCCTCCACCCCCATGGGGAGGGTGGAGTAGGGCCTTCAATGCCTTGGGTGAAGAAGGATTGAATTCAGTACAATTCAACAGCAAGTCCCATCTTTTTCAAATGCTTGCTCCGTGACTTTGAGCAAATCATCCAACCGCTGTGTGACCCCGGGCAATTCTCTAAATCTATCCTTTGCATCAAAGGTGCTGATCTGCATTGCTTGAGTAAGACCCTCACGTGATGTTCCATACGTGATGAAATCATACATCTGGTTTAAAAATCATTGGCAAGGTACTGGATTAGGCACTGCGGATGTAAAGATTTGTTGAAGTTCCTTCACTAAGGGGCTTACGCAGCCAACTCTGCTGGAACCAGCTCATAGCGGCAAGCTGATTTTTAAATTTTCAGTGTGATCATTTTCCTTTTGCTTTTTGCTTTTTTTTGGTGAGGCAATTGGGGTTAAGTGACTTGCCCAGAGTCACACAGCTAGTGAGTGTTATGTGTTTGAGGCCGCATTTGAACTCAGGTTCTCCTGACTCCAGGATCGGTGCTGTATCCGCTGCACCACCTAGCTGCCCCCAGATCATTTTCACTTAGGCAATTTGTGAATGCTACAAATCCCTGCTTGATTTATTGTTTTGTCGATAGTCTAGAAAAGAAATGCAAAACAAACTTAAGTCTGTTGTTTACATTTTTTCCCCTCGGAGAGTCTGTTTTTAAGTATTTACCTGCAGATCTCTGCTTATATTCTGTGTTGAGTATGTGAAAAAAATTTATAATTTTCATATTAATTGATATGATATGTGTAATGACTATACTAATAATTTATTATTTTTTGGTGAGGCAATCAGGACTTGCTCAGGGTCACACAGTTGAGAAGTATCAAGTGTCTGAGGCCAGATTTGAGCTCAAGTCCTCCTGACTCCAAAGCCAGAGCACTATCCACTATGCCACCTAGCTGCCCCTAGACTAATAACTTCGTTTTCTCAAGGGCTGCCTCTTTGGCTTGGGAATCAGAGCTCACAATGCAGCTTAAAGTGATTAATCAAAACTCTGACTGCTCACAATCACTGGACCTTAAGTGAAGCGAATCACAGATTGCAGAACCTGTTCCTGTCACAGAACTCTGGTTCTTACTTTAGGGGAGGTGGTCACAACCCCCAAAGACTTGACTCCAGAATTATATTTGAGACTTAGGGATTTCTTGTGGGAAACAATTAAATGATTGTTTGCAATCCACCTTCCCTCCTCCTTTTCCAGTTGTGATTTAAGTATATAACTTGTGCTTTTACTTCAGCAAAGAGAACATTCCTCACTCTGAACTGATTAATTAAACTACTTGATTACAGGTACTCCCATCTCTAGGCCTGCTTTGTGCAGCTCTTGAGCACTCGCAGGTTGGAGACTGGCTCAGAAAAAATCCTGTTAATATTAATTGGTGTCAGAAGCTTTTAAGGGGAGGATGTAGGGTGAAGCCTTGAGCTCTTCAGCAAAGTGAGAAGGGACAGGCCACCACTGGATTTTTTCCCCCAGAAGTCCCAGCTTACTTGGCTGACAAGTCTAAGGCTCCCAAGTCTTGCTCCACTATTTCGGACCCAGCCTCTGATCGAGATTGTGAGAAATGCTCCAAGGCCCCTTTTCTTGAATTGAATGGTATTGGGACTGTGGATAGGAAAAGGAAGGTTTTTCTTCTTGGCCCATTTGTTAATGAAGTTATTTTATATTGTTTATATATTGTATATCGTGTATAAATATATTGTAGACAGCTATATCATCAATCATAGCAAAGAGTAGCAAGGATATCAGAAGGGTAATGTCTTGACTTGCACACTAATTGGATGTAAGTGAAGCAGAGCTATGCAAAGGCATCAGTCTCACTCTTAACTCCAGAGGCATCCAAGTCTAGTGGCAATGACTGGTGATGACCCAGGATTTGGCGGGTGGCCTTGGCTTTTCTAAATTAAGGTATTTTTGTGGAGTGAACCTTAAACAAGAGATTGCTGAATAATGGGGGCAGAGGGAGAATTTGGACATTAGTGGGGGGAACAAGGAGTATGATGTCTCCCCTTAATCAAGAGAGAAGCAACCAGCACTAGAGAGGGTGGCATGGCCAGTAGTAAATGGTCAATAAACATTTATTAATCACCTACTGTGTTCCAGCCACTGTGCCAAGTACTGCAGATACAAATAAGAAGAAGCTTGTGGGGAGAGGGGCGGCAGAGGGTACTCTGGAAGCAATATCTTCTGAAGAAAGCCAAGTTATTCTAAGTGTGTGAACAATAGGAGGAGATTTTTTTACCTCCATAGACAGTAACTGAATCGAAAAGCTTAGGGAAATACTTAGGACAATTAAGACCTGCCAACCTTCAGGGTCCTGTGATGATGGAGAGTGGTTTTGGTGTGGGTGACAGCTTATCAAACCCAGTAGAGCAAAGTGTGGAGGTGGCAGGGCATTTTAGCTGGAAGACTCTGCTTGGAAATACCTGGAGATGAGGACCCTGTATATTATACTGGATTCATACATGGCACCAGATGGCAGGGTATAAGCATACCCGGCAGAGTATACATTTGCTTTGAGGTCACACTCAGTTGCAGCAGTGAGTATCACTAAACCTACTGGGAGGCCCCAGTTGCAGCAGTGGTATCACTAAGCCTACTTCTAATTTTGTACTATATTTATCTATGTATGTGTTGTCATTACTACTAGACTGTACACTCTTTAGAGCAGAGACTTTGCCTTATTTATTGTTGCATTTCCCTCAGTATCTTGCACAAAGTTTTTTGATGAATGAAAATCTACTGTGAAATATTCTGCCTACCTCTGTACTCATATGAATGGTTAAAACTTTATTTCTCTAATCTAGCTAGGAGGCAGTTAGGTGGTGAGATAATACTAAAAAGCCAATGGTTTGAAAAAGAATGGGAAAACCAGGACAGGGGTCAAGAAAGATGACAGGAACTCAGAAAATATAACTCAAAACCCTTCCTCTACTCAGCATGCCATCCTTTGTAATTAAGATTTTTTAAAGGAGGAAAAAAAAGTTTGACAAAACTAATTAAAACCTGAACTCTAACAGTATATGCATTATCCTCCACTCAAAGTCTTCTCTTTCCCTTTCCACCCTCCCTCCCCAAACTTCTACAATGAAGGGAAGGAGATTTTGCTAAGGGCTTTGAGACAGAGTGAGCTTTACAGGATTGAAATCTATTTTCAACAGACAAAGAAAACTTGTCTTTTCCTCTTATTGTCTTGTTAGTGTGTTGGTGGTATGCATCAGGGACATGCATTTGGCACATTTGTTACTGGCGTTATTTTATATTGTTTATATATTGTATATTGTATATAAATATATTGTAGACACCTATATCATCAATTATAGCAATGTTCAGAAGGCCAACTTGAATTAAATAAGAATCTGTTCTCTAGAACAAAATTAAACAAGGCTTCAATTCATTTCCACAAACATTTATTTATGGTTCTCAAAGTATGGTCCAGGGATCCTGGGGGTCCCCAAGACTCTTTCAGGAAGTCTTCAAGGTCAAAACTATTTTCATAATAATTCTAGATGTTTTAATTTCTAATACAGTAAATATTTATATATATATATATATATATATCTGTTACATAAACAAAAGCTCTTGGGTGGGGGGGTGTGGTCTTCAATAATTTTTAAGTGTCTAAAGGAATCCTGAGACCAAAACATTTGAGAACCATTGAAATAAGTCAACCAAGTAATTATCAGAGGCCTGCTTGGCACCTTGCCTTCTGCTGGAAGCTGAGGATACAAAGACTAAGGCAAATCAATCCCTGTTCTCAAGAAGCTTATATTCTAATGGGGCCAACATGCACATATACATACACACATGACGTAACTTGGGGGAGAGGTACTAGCTAAGAGAAAGTCCTGCTACAGAAGGTAGCACCTGAAGTACTGAAGGGATTTCAAGAGGTAGGGTGAGAAGGAAGGGCATTCTAGGCATTGGGGACAGCCAACAAAGATACAGAGACTGGCAATGTATACACTTATCCCTTCCACATCAAAACTTTTCCCATCATGGCTTCAATATATTGTGGTTTCAAGGGTTGGCATAAGAAATTAAATGGAAATCTTGGGGGAGCTTTGTGGAAGCTGCAGACAAAAGGCAAAGGCCAGCAGATGACACAGAAAAAGTTTAGAAACTCAGAAATACATAAAACATTTGTGTAGTATATAGTATTGTATAATATCAACACATTTTTCTCTTTTAATGCAATAGGAATTAAGACTTCTTCTCTGGTATGAAGGAAGGGCCAAAATTTTTTCTCAAATTTCCCAGATTGTGGGAGTAGGTGGGGGGGAGGGCTAACCCCCTTGATATGGAAGGGATAACTATACTGAGTATTGCAAGAAAGCTGGTCTATTTTTCTTGCAATAGAGTGTGTGGGTAGTAGAGTTGTTAACAGGATTTTACTGAGCTAATCTCTAGCCTGGACATTCTCAGAGCCCCACAAAGCTGGCCTAGAAACAGTTCATAGGCTTACAGATTTAGATCAGAAAGTGACTGAGCTCATTCTAGACTAATGCTCTCAATTTATAGATGAAACAGAGGCCCACCAAGGCTAGGTGACTTGTCCAATGTGACACAGATAAACATAGGTCCTCTGATTTCATATGCAGAATTTTTCCCCCAACTCTACCAGATCTGGAATCCTAACCACCTCCTTCACTTCTTTTGCCACTTCCAGCAAATCTTAATGCCCACTTCCAATAGCTATTTCCTTCTTTCCCTTCTGTCTCATTTCTTCACACTTCACACAAGAATGTGTTTTTTTTTTTTTTTTTTGTTAGTGAGGCAGTTGGGGTTAAGTGACTTGCCCAGAGTCACACAGTGAGTGTTATGTGTCTGAGGCCAGAGTTGAACTCAGGTCCTCCTGACTCTAGGGCCAATGCTTTATCCACTGTGCCACCTAGCTGCCCCAAGAATGTATTTCTTATAGCTTATTTAAAAAAGAAAATGCAAAATAGGAATTCACAAATAACATACTACGGTAGGGTGAGGAAACTGTTCTATCAAATACAAGAAATCTACTTAGTCAAGACAAAACATTTAACTTTTAAACAGTTGCATCAATTAATAAGCATTTATGAATTAAATTCTATTTAGGCTTAGGGCCTATATCTATACCAGTAGCTCCCTGAAGGCCTCCCAGGCACTGGATCCAGCTCATACCCTCATTCTATGGTGTCCAATAAACTCTCAGTCAACCTGGAAGCCTCTTAAGCCCTTGAGGAAGCTTTTGTCTTTTTCTACTTATCTTATCAGCAAATTACTTGTTTTCTAACTTCCCTATCCCTAAAAGAAAACAAAAAAATATAAAACAGGTATAGATAGTGTTTCAATTAACTAAAAAAAATCCAAATAATTCAAGCTGACATATAGGATACCCTCAAAGTTCGAACACACATAAAAATAACTCCTTCCATAGAATGTAAGCTCCTAATCCTTCTACTACATGTAACTAAAGAAAGAAGAGGCAAGAGAAACTAGTGAGCAAAAGATGATAAAATACAACACATTTGTAGCTTTGAGCCTCTCCACTCTCCTCCATTACCTCCATTCCTTCCCCACTGAAAAATTGGAGTCTACCCCTGGGATCACTGGGCTTTGATAGGCCAACTTTGTTCTCATTTTGCTGGTTGTAGGCCTCTACATTACTTTCTGGACATTTCCAGCCAAGCCAGCCTTCCTTCCTTCCTACTCCTCTTTTTTTTTTTTTTTTTTTTAGGCAATTGGGGTTAAGTGACTTGGCCAGAGTCACACAGCTAGTAAGTGTCAAGTGTTAGGTCTGAGGCCAGATATGAACTCAGGTCCTCCTGACTCCAGGGCTGCTACTCTATACACTGTGACACCTAGCTGCCACCCTACTCCTCTTTATATAGTGTCTTCTCAGAATAAAATACAAGCTTCTTGAGGTCAGGGACCTCAAGGACCTCAGGACCACCTACCTGTCTTGCTTGTATTTGTATCCCCAGAAATTAGCAAAGTACCTGACATATAGTAAGTGCTTACTAATGCTCTATCCTTTCCCTCTCCCTCCCCCCCCCGCCCTGTTTTTTACTTAATGAGACTACATTTCCACAGCAAATGTCTTGAGTCTCAGTGTATCTCAGCAGGTAGCTAGTTGATGATAGCTGTACTTTTTGGACAGGAAGCTTTCTGTGTGTGTGTGAGAAGAGATGTGAATTAAAATTTTTTTATTAATTTATTTTTAGTTTTCAGCAATTACCTCCATACGCTTTTGAGTTTTATGTTTTTCTCCCACTCTCTCCCCAAGATGGCATGCAATCTGATATAGGCTATACATATACATCCCTATTAAACTTATTTTCACATTAGTCACATTGTAAGGAAGAAGTAGAACCAATGGGAGAAACCACAAGAAAGAGGAAACAAAACAAAATAGAAGAAAAAAAGAGCAAATAGTATATGCTTTGATCTGCATTCAAACTGAATTTAAATTTTTTTTTAACTTGTAATATATTATTTTAACTGAATTACTAAATGTGTTGAGGTTTGTAGGTGGGTCTTACAGTATAGGAAGAGGAAAATGAGTGAGAACTAGAGTTGTTTTCAAAAACTAAGTTTCACTGACTTACAAGGTCTGAGGAATTCTTTGATTTCAGCCAGTGTAAAAGCAGGGGAGGGTTGGAGTGGGTGCAGTTTGTAATCCCAAAGTGCAAGAGGTTGGAGAGCCTGCTTCCAGTAGACGGTTCATTATATTGGTCATGTTGTAAGGAAGAAGTAGAAACAATGGGAGAAACCACAAGAAAGAGGAAACAAAACAAAACAGAAGGGGAAAAAAAGAGAAAATAGTATGCTTCGACCTGCATTCAAACTCCATAGTTCTTTCTTTGGATGTGGATAGCATTTTCCATCATGAGACTTTTGGAGATGTCTTAGATCTTTGCATTGCTGGGAAGGGCTAAGTCTATCAACATTGGTCATCACACAATGGGGTTGTTACTGTGTACAACTCTCTTGGTTCTGCTCACTTCACTCAGGATCAGTCCATACAAGTTCTTCTAGGTTTTTCTGAATTCTGCCTGCTCATTATTTCTTATAGCACAATAGTATTCCATTACATTCATATACCACAACTTGCTCAGTCATTCCCCAATTGTTGGCCATTCCCTCAATTTCCAATTCTTTGCCACCACAGAAAGAGCTGTTATAAATATTTTTGTACATGTGGGTCCCTTTCTCATTTTTATGATCTCTTTGGGATACAGACCTAGAAGTGCTATTGCTGGGTCAAAGGGTATTCACATTTTTATAGCCCTTTGGGCATAGTTCCAAATTGCTCTCCAGAATGGTTGGATCATTTTATAACTCCACCAACAATGCATTAGTGTTCCAATTTTCCCACATCTTTTCCAACATTTATCATTTTCCTGTTTTGTCATGTTGGCCAATCTGATAGGTGTGAGGTGGTACCTCAGAGTTGTTTTGATTTGCATTTCTCTAATCAATAGTGATTTAGAGCATTTTTTCATATGACTACTTCATCTGAAAACTGTCTGTTCATATCCTTTGACCATTTATCAATTGGGGAATGACTTGTATTCTTATAAATTTGACTTAGTTCTCTATATATTTTAGAAATGAGGCCCTTATCAGAGATACTGGTTGTAAAAACTCTTTCCCAGTTTTCTGCTTCCCTCCTAATCTTGGTTGCATTGGCTTTGTTTGTGCAAAAGCTTTTCAATTTGATATAATCAAAATTATCCATTTTGTACTTCATAATGTTCTCTATCTCCTATTTGGTCATAAATTCTCCTGTTCTTCATAAATCTCACAGGTGAACTATTCCTTGCTCTCCCAGTTTGCTTATAGTATCAGCCTTTATATCTAAATCATGAACCCATTTTGACTTTGGTATATGGTGTAAGATATTGGTCTATGCCTAGTTTCTGTCATACTCTTTTTTAGTTTTCCCAGCAGTTTTTGTCAAATAGTGAGTTCTTATCACAGAAGCTGGGGTCTTTGGGTTTATCAAACAGTAGACTGTTATAGTCATTTACTACTGTGTCTTGCACACCCAACCTATTCCACTGATCCACCACTCTATTTCTTAGCCAGTACCAAGTAGTTTTGATGATTACTGCTTTATAATACAATTTAAGATCTGGTATGGCTAGGCCACCTTCCCCTGCATTTCTTTTCATTAGTTCCCTTGATATTCTGGACCTTTTGTTATTCCAAATGAATCTTGTTATTATTTTTTCTAGCTCTATAAAAATAATTTTTGGTAGTTTGATTGGTATGGCACTGAATAAATAAATTAGCTTAGGTAGAATTGTCATCTTTATTATATTAGCTCAGCCTACCCATGAGCAACTGATGTTTTTCCAATTATTTAGATCTGACTTTATTTGTGTGAGAAGTGTTTTGTAATTGTGTTCATATAGTTCCTGGGTTTGTTTTGGTAGATAGACTACTAAATATTTTACAATGTCTATAGCAACTTTAAATGGAATTTCTCTATCTCTTGCTGTTGGGCTTTGTTGGTAACATATAGAAATGCCAATGATTTATGTGGGTTTATTTTATAGCCTGCAACTTTGCTAAAGTTGTTTATTATTTCAAGTAGTTTTTCACTTGATTCTCTAGGATTCTCTAAGTATATCATCATATCATCTGCAAAGAGTGATAGCTTTGTTTCTTCTTTGCCTATTCTAATACCTTCAATTTCTTTTTCTTCTCTCGTTGCTAAAGCTAACGTTTCCAGTACCATATTGAACAATAGTGGTGATAATGGACAGCCCTGTTTCACCCCTGATCTTATTGGAAATGCTTCTACCTTATCCCCATTATATATGATGCTTGCTGAAGGTTTTAGGTAGATACTACTTATCATTTTAAGGAAGACTCCATTTACTCCTATGCTCTCTAGTGTTTTTAAAAGGAATGAGTGTTGTATTTTGTCAAAAGCTTTTTCTGCATCCATTGAGACAATCATGTGGTTTCTGTTAGTTTTTTTTTGTTGATAAGATGAATTATGCTGATAGTTTTCCTAATATTGAACCAGTCCTGCATTCCTGGTATAAATCCTACCTGGTCATAGTGTATTATTCTTGTGATAAATTGCTGTAATCTATTTGAAAATATTTTATTTAAAATTTTTGCATCAATTAGGGAAATTGGTCTATAATTTTCTTTCTCTGTTTTGACTCTTCCTGGTGTGGGTATCAGCACCATATTTGTATCATAAAAAGAATTTGGTAAGACTCCTTCTTCACCTATTTTCCCAAATAGTCTATATAGTGTTGGAATTAATTGTTCTTTAAATATTTGATAGAATTTGCTTGTAAATCCATGTGGCCCTGAAGATTTTTTCCTAGGGAGTTCATTGATGGCTTGTTCAATTTCTTTTTCTGAGATGGGGTTATTTAAGTATTTTACTTCCTCTTCTGTTAATATGGGCAATTTGTATTTTTGTAAATATTCATCCATTTCACTAAGATTAGCAAATATATTGGCATACAGTAGGGCAAAATAATTCCTAATTATTGTTTTAATTTCTTCTTCATTGGTGGTGGATTCACCCTTTTTATTTTTGATACTTTTAATTTAGTTTTTTTTTAATTATATTAACCAAAGGTTTATCGATTTTATTGGTTTTTTCGTAAAACCAGCTCTTAGTTTTATTTATTAATTCAATAGTTTTCTTTAATTTCCATTTTATTAATCTCTTCTTTGGTTTTCAGTATTTCCAATTTGGTATTTAATTGAGGATTTTTAATTTGTTCTTTTTCTAGTTTTTTAATTGCATATACAATTCATTAATCTCCTCTTTCTTTATTTTATTCATGTAAGCATTTAGAGATATAAAGAACTGCTTTCGCTGAATCCCATAAGTTTTGGTATGTTGTCTCATTATTGTCATTTTCTTGAATGAAGTTATTGATTGTTTCTATGATTTGTTGTTTGACCCATTCATTCTTTAGGATTAGATTATTTAGTTACCAATTTATTTTTAGTCCACCTTTCCATGGTCCTTTATTACATATAATTTTTATTGCATCATGATCTGAAAAGGATGTATTTAATATTTTTGCCTTTCTGTGCTGGATTATGAGGTTTTTATGTCCTAGTATGTGGTCAATTTTTGTGTATGTGTCATGTACCGCTGAGAAAAAAGTATATTCCTTTCTATCCTCATTCAGTTTTCTCCAGAGGTGTGCCATATCTAACTTTTCTAAAATTCTATTCACCTCCTTAACTTCTTTCTTGTTTATTTTGTGGTTAGATTTATCTAGTTCAGAGAGAGGGAGGTTGAGGTCCCCCACTCATATAGTTTTGCTGTCTATTTCTTCCTCTAACTCCCTGAACTTCTCCTCTAAGAATTTGGGTGCTATACCATTTGTTGCATATATGTTTAGTTCATATTACTTCATTGTCTACGGTGCCTTTTAGCAATATGTAGTTTTCTTCCTTATCTCTTTTGATAAGATCTATTTTTGCTTTTGCTTTGTCCGAGATCAGGATTGCTACCCCTGCTTTTTTTTACTTCAGCTGAAGCATAATACATTCTACTCCAGCCTTTACTTTTACCTTGTGTGTGTCCCTTTGTTTCAAATGTGTTTCCAGTAAACCGCATATTGTAGGATTATGGTTTTTAATTCATTCTGCTATCTGCTTCTGTTTTATGGGAGAGTTCGTCCCATTCCCATTAACAGTTATGATTACTATCTATGTCTTTCTCTCCATCCTATTTCCCCCATTTATGCTTTTCTTTCTCCTCTCTTTTCCTCTCACTAGTGTTTTGCTTTTGACCACTGCCTCCCTCAGTCCTGCCTTCTTCAGTCACCCCTCCCTTCTATTAGCCCCCTCCCTCTTCTTCCTCTTTACTCTTACTACTTCTTTCCTCTCTTCTATCCTTCCTCCCTTTTCTTTCCCCCTTTCCCTTCTACTGCCTATAAGGCAAGTTAGATTTCTATACCTAACTGATTATGTTATTCCCTCCTTGAGCCAAAACCAATAAGAGTAAGGTTCAAACAATGCTCATCTCCCTCCCTTCTTTCCCTCTACTGCAATAGGTTTTTGTGCCTTTTCTGGTAATATAATTTACCCCTATCTGCCTCCTCCTTTCCTTTTCTCCCAGTACAATCCCTTAATTAGATCAGATTAATCCACTTAGATCCATTTAACCCACTGAATTAGATTTTTTTTTTATTACATCCAAGTCAACTTATACCCACCCCCTCTGTCTGTGCATACCCCTTTAAAATGATGTAATAACAATACAATTCTCAAGAGTTACAAGTGTCATCTTCCCTTGTACGGATGTAAACATTTTGCCCTTATTAATAACATGTTGTTTTTTTCTATCTTGTTTACCTTATGTCTCTCTTGAGTCTTATATTTGAAGATCTGGTCTTTTTATCAGGAAGGTTTGGAAGTCCCCTATTTCATTGAATGTCCATCTCCTCCCCTGAAAGATTATGCTCATTTTCACTGGGTTGTTGATCCTTGGCTGTAATCCAAGCTCCTGTGCCTTATGGAATATCGTATTCCATGCCCTATGATCTTTTAATGTAGAAGCTGCAAGGTCCTGCATAATCCTGACTGTGGTTCCATGATACTTAAATTATTTCTTTCTGGCTGCTTGCAGTATTTTCTCTTTGACCTGGAAATTTTGGAATTTTGTTACTATGTTCCTTGGCATTTTCAACTTGGGATCTCTTTCAGGAGGTGATTGGTAGATTCTTTCTATGGCTGTTTTACTCTCTGGTCCTAGGATCTCAGGGCAATTTTCCTTGATGATTTCCTGAAAGATGCTATCCAGGCTCTTTTTTTCATCATGGTTTTCGGGTAGACCAATAATTTTTAAATTGTCTCTCCTGGATCTATTTTCCAGGTCAGTTGTTTTACCAATGAGGTATTTTATATTTTCATCTATTGTTTCTGTTTGAGTGATTCTCGCTCTCAGAGTCATTAGTTTCCACTTGCCCAATTCTAATTTTTAACAAATTGTTTTCTTCTATTGGATTTTGTACCTCCATTTCCATTTGGCCCATTTTATTTTTTAAGGACTTCTTCTCAGTGAGTTTTTGTGCCTCCTTTTCTGTTTCGCCAATTACATTTTTTAGGGATTTGTTTTCTTCAGTGTACTTTTTTTTCCATTTGGCCAATTTTATTTTTTAAGGACTTATTTTCTACAGTTAATTTTTGTCCTTTTTCCAAGCTATTGACTCTCTCTTGTATACCTCTCATTTCTTTTCCCAATTTTTCTTCTACCTCTCTTATTTGACTTCTATGAACTTTTTTTTGCAAGGCAATTGGGGTTAAGTGACTTGCCCAGGGTCACACAGCTAGTAAGAGTCAAGTATCAGGTCTGAAACTAGATTTGAACTCAGGTCCTTTTGACTTCAGGGCTGGTGCTCTATCCACTGTGCCACCCAGCTGACCCTCTTATTTGACTTTTAAAATCCTTCTTGAGCTCTTCCAAGAAGGCTCTTTGGGTTTCAGACCAGTTCATATTCCCTTTTGAGGTTTCAGATGTGGGTTTGTTGACAATGTTGTCCTCTTCAGACTTTCTGCCTTGATCTTCACTGTCCCCATAATAAGAATCCATGGTCATTGTACGTTTCTTTTTGCTCATGGTGTTTGCTTATTTCTTGACCTTTAAAAAAGTGAGCTCTCCTGCTGGGGAGCAGGAGGCACTGACCCAAGCTTCTTGTGCTGTGAACCCAGGGCCTGGTCACTGGCTTTGTGTGCTAGGGCCTCAGATGCTGGCAGCTGAGGCTATAGGGTTCTGTCAGCTTACCTGGTGTGGGGCTGGAATCAGCAACACTGGAGCTCTAAGGGTAGGGGTGGGGAGTCTGGCCCCTGGAGGATGCCTGCTCCCACAGGCCTTTAGCTCTTTTCTTTGGCTCCTTGTAGATGGATATTTTGCTGCTGCAGGATGTTTCTCCACCTGGAGTTTTCCTTCTTAAGAGTTGTACTTCCCAGAGTTTTGCTGAGGCACCAGGAGACTTGGCTGCCAGAGAACACACATAGTGGTTTTCTGAGCCATTTTCCACCGGTTCTCCTGCCTGTTCTGAGGCACTCAGGGTCCTGGTGTTGGTGCTTGCCTGCTGTACCACCTGGGGTTCAGGATCTCCCCCTGGTGTGCTGAGGTGGGGCTTTCCACTAGCTTGCTGGGATGCCTCCCGTTCTGTACTGCTCCCTCTCCCCCAGAGCAAGAAGGGCCTTTCCCATTAATCCTCCAAGTTTCCTGGGCTACAGGACTGCTGCACCCCATCTTTCTGCTGGTTTAGCTGTCCCAGGGTTTTTCCTGGGGCAATATTATTTGGGCTTTCAGGGGTTAATAAGGGAAGGTAAGAATGACTTACTTCTTACTCCACCATCTTGGCTCCTGGAAGTGGAACCAGTCATTGACTATTTGGTCTCTTCTGTTTTCAGTGAGACCAATTATTGGGAAAGGTTTGCAACTTTCTCTTCTAAGTCATTTATTCTTTAATTCTTTATTACAGAGTTTTCATATTTCATCTTTTGTCCAGTTCTTCTCATAGTCTTTGTTGAAAGTCCATTTTTTCCTTTGGGTCTGTCCAGTTGTTATGGATAATCTTTTTAGAGCAGACGTTCTTAACCTGGGGATCAACTTTTTACTTACATATATCTATGTACATATCTATATCTACCTATCTAATCATCTAACTGTATTTGAAAATAATTGGTTTCCTTTGTAACCCTATGCATTTTATTTTATGCACTTAAAAACATTATGCTGAAAAGGGGTCCATAGGTCTCACCAGACTTCCAAAAGGTCCATGATACAAAAACCGGTTAAGAGCCCTTGTTTTAGGGCATTTCAAGATCTAAAATAATTTTTTATACTAGTTCATGTTTTTGTCTATTTCCTTATCTGTTTCTTTAGTTTTTGATTTGGGTCTTTATGCCAGTTCCAGGCTCCATCCTGTTGTACTTTTGGGCGGGGTGGGTGGTCTTATCCTAGATCAGCAATATTCTTCTAGTAACCTCCACCTTTTAGAGCAGGGGTGGGGAACCTGCAGACTTGAGGCCACATGTGGCCTTCTAGATCCTTAAGTGCTGCCTTTTGACTGAATCCAAATTTTAAACGGCCATACTTAAGGATCTAGAAGGATCCACATGTAGTCTCAGTCAATCATTCCTGTGACTTTCTGATTTGCCTCTGAAAACTCCCCAAATGAATTGTCAGAATCAAAGCCTGTAACGGCATCAAAGAATTCTTCTTCACTATTCATCCTTCAGTAGTAAATCTTTTTTTGCTTCCCCAGTTTGCTGCTGTCTATAGCATCATTGTACTTGAACTACAAATAGAATTAGAAATAATTTTATGCTGTGAACTTTTTATTCATAAAGGCTCAACAGACTTAAGACCAGTTGGAGTTGGAGACACGGGGAGATGGGGGGAAAGGCAGAAGCCACCAAGACAGTGGGGATAACTTATCTCTCAGTTTTCTTGGGACTCAGAGCCTGGGTTGGCTCAGGGAAGGATGGGGATGTGTTGGGACCTCCCGAGGCTCGCCAGGCCACCTCTCCCAATCCACATGTAGTCTCAAGGCTACAGGTTCTCCACCCATTCTAGAGTTTAGTGCCTCTGAATCTTTCAAATTTTGGTCACTGGATCTTCCAGGCCCTCTGTGGTGTCATCCAATGCAGTATTAGAGACCTTCGAACCTACGGGCCTAGATTTTTAGGTCTGAGTGCTCAAGTGCCATGCTGGTTGTTACCACTTCCCAACATTTCTCCCCAGCTTTCTGCCTGCCACCCTGGAATTTTTTCAGGGGTTCCATTTGGACATAAAATTACTATAATCAATATTTGTGTTTTTCTTCCATTTATATCCCATTTTTGACATTACAGTTGGGATTGTTTTAGCTGTATTCCATAACTGTTTCTCATTTTTATTCTTTCCTTTAGTTTTGTACTAATTTTGACTGTTTCTATAATAAGTTGGTGGTTTCCCATACAATCAGCTGATTTAAGAATGATTGTCAAATAGGCAATGAGTAATTTTTTAAAAAGAACTTTTAGAATACTTTTTTCCAATAGCAAGCACTAATTCTCTCTCTCCCACCTTCCATTACCCAATTTGGGAAAAAAAAAAGGAAAACAAAATCTTTGCAATATGCATAATCAAACAAAACAAATTCCTACATTAGTCATCCAAAATGTATGTCTCATTTTATATATTGAGTCCATCACCTGTCTGATACAAGCTATGTGACATGCTTCATCATTAGTATTCTTGAATTGTGGTTGGTCAAGCAATGAATAGCTTCCTGTCTGTTATAATATAATCAATGTCATTTTTATGGTCTTATTTAGTATTCACCTTGTCCAGCACCTTCCCATTCTGTACCTCAGTATGTGGAAGCAGAGAGCAGCTTAGTGATCACAAGACTAGCAAAGAGGCAAAGTAGATACAATGGGACAAAGGATATAGGTTTGATACCCAAAAGAGAGCAGGGTAATGTTATCACCAGAGAACATCAGCAGTTCTGCAGCATCAGATACTAGATTTGCCTTGACCACCTATGTGCCCTACAGGCATGTACCTTGGTCATACAATGCCTGACATTTATGTATTCTATCTGTCTACCCTGGTCATACAGGTTCCTACAGTTGTTTATGCATATTCCCTGGCTACATGCATTCCCCGGCTAAACACATTCCATGTGTTTTCTGGTTAAGTGTGCTCTCTATATGGATGTGTTCTCACACTGGAGACGTGGAAACCCATGGGTCTATGTATATAGGTGGATCTTTTCTTATGTTATTGACTCTAGCTTTTTTTTTTATTAAAAGTCTTTTGCTTTGAAGTAATACATCCTTTGGCTGGGTAGTAAAATTTAAAACATGAATGATGGCTTACGAGCTACAGTTCTGACTGGATGCTAAACCGAAATTGTGTCCCTAGAGCAGCAATATTTAGAGGAGGAGAGATAGAATTCTACCCCTGTACCCTTTGGGGGATAGGCAAGGAAGCAGCAAGTGCTTGGCTATAGACCTTCCCCTACCCCCCTCAAGACAGAAATACCAGTCATCCTCGGAATAGAGTCAGCCAGATTCCAGAGATACCTGTCTTTGTTAATTGAGAACAACGTTTACATGTCTAGCATATCAATGTTTAAACAACCCATTAGGTCATACATATCTTACTTGGACACACACTTTACATAGGCATTTATTTTGTATATACTAATATAAAATTGTGTTCCCCTATAGAATGAAAGCTTCTTGAGAGCACAGACTATTTCCTTCCTTTCTTTTTATGTTCAGTTTCCATCAGAGTGACTGGGACATGGAGCTTAATAAACACTTCCTGATTTTTGATCAAGTCTTTCATCATTGCTCTTTTGTGCTGGTAAATATGTGTATGTGTGGGAGGGTAGTGGTGATTGAGAATGGAGTTCAACACTTAATGCACAGCTGGGGAACATCAGTTCCACACTTACTATAGTAGCAACTACTAACTCATTTTCCAGTTCACAATCACTGAATCTACTCCTAATTTTGTTCTTTCTAGATTCCCAGTATCAGACTCTTACATGACACTACCTCACAAACTTCAAGAACCAGACTCTCAAATAAGGAAGGGGTCTCAGAGATTATCTGTTCTAACTCAACATCCCAAACAAATGGCTGTCTAATCTCTGCTTGAAGACTATGGGAAGGAACTCATTAATTTAACTAACCAAATACTAAGCACCTACTATGTGCCAGGCACAGTAGGTGCTGAGAATACAAAGACAAAAATGAAATTGTTGCTGACATCAAGAACTTATATTTTAATGGGGAAGAGGGGAAAAACATGCATGTCACCAACTAGATACAAAAAATGGCAAATCATTTCTGGCAAGGGATAGTAGCAACTGAGGGA
Organism: Vombatus ursinus; assembly: GCF_900497805.2. Classification (NCBI taxonomy): domain Eukaryota; kingdom Metazoa; phylum Chordata; class Mammalia; order Diprotodontia; family Vombatidae; genus Vombatus; species Vombatus ursinus. The sequence goes on along the minus strand of NW_020954552.1, from coordinate 22,115,552 downwards.
ATCCATATAGGTTTCCTATTTGAGCTGAGTTTTGAAGGAAGTTTGGGATTCCAAAAGGTGGAGGTAAGAAGGAAGTTCCTTCTAGGTATGGGGTGATAGAATCTCATGTACAGAGAAAAATAACTTTGGCTGGACATAGAATGTATGAAGGAAAGCAATGTACGTTGAGTCCAAGATTATGAAGGGCCTTAAATGCTGAATAGAAGTTTGTATTTCGTCCTGGAAGCAACAGAGCTACTAGACTTTATTAAACAAGAGAGTGAGATGGTGAGACTTACTGATGTTTAAGTAACATCAATCTGGCAGCTTTGTAGATGGAAGCTGAGAGATCATTTCGGAGTTTCTTGTAATACTGCTGGCAGGAGGTGATAAGGGCCTGAACAAAGATGATATCCTCATGAGTAGAGAATATCAGTTAGGAGTTTCTTGTAATACTACTGGCAGCAGGTGATAAGGACCTGAACAAAGATGACATTCTCCTGAGTAGACATAAGGGAATGGATGAGTGACATATTGTGGAGGTAGATGCCAAATCAGCAAATACAGCATGTTGTATCCCTTTTGTATAGCTCCTAATTGTTAAGAAGTTTTTCCTTTCATCTAGCCTAAAGTTGCCTTTGTAACTTCCACCCACTATTTCTGGAGCTAAGTAGAAGCTCTCTCCCACGGGATAAAACTTCAAATACTTGAAGACTGCTATCATATTTTCCTTAAGATTTCTTTTCTCTAGGCTAAACATCTTCAGTTCCTTCTAAGTGATTCTCATAGAACATGTTCTCTGCTCCTGTCACAATCTTAGTTGCCCTCTACTGGACACTAACCAACCTATGTTCTATGTTCTTACTAAGATATAGTACCCAGAACTCAACACAGTACTACAAATGTGGTCTGTCCTTATTCTGTACAGTTTCTCAATGTAACCAAAGATGGCATTATTATTTTTGTTGACTATGTCACAAACTGACATCTTTTTTTTTTAAGAGAAGAGGTGGTTTATTGTTACACAGAAAAGCTAAACATGAAACAGTCACAACACATTAACAGAATTCAGAATTTTAACAGAATCCAGTAATTTAACTTATAACTATAGTTACAATAAACTGGGAGGCTAATATTTAAGCATCATCATAACAGTTTTGCAAGACTACAAATAATGCATTTTAAATTTCATCTTGGCACTGCACTGGGTAACCCTTCCTTTACTGATAACATGGGCCAGTTCTTTTGTCAGTAGCTATATTATCTGATACAGAAACTTCCTCTGCCATCAAGTCACTGTTGCTTTAGGGTCACCATAGCTGTTACGCTTGCAGGCCTCAAGGGATCTTCAGACCTTTTGAATTTACATGGTCAACGCTAGTCTTGGTTGCATGCACTAGGAGACACTTGTTTGCCTGAGATCTGGAAAGAACAGACACATAAAATAAAGGACGGCCACATCTTCATGGCCGCATGGGGGCCAGGTGGGATTCAGGACAATTGTCCCTTCTCCCACCCAACTCTGGGGACCCAACTGGAACCAAGTCTAGATGATTCATAGCCGGGAGGGAAGAAAGCCCTTTTCTACTATCGTCTACTGAGCTCTTCTGGCTCAGTAGAAATTAGGGGATTTTTTAAATCAATCAGCAAGTACTTATTAAGTTCTCACTATGTGTCAGACACTATGCTAAGTGCTGGGGATACAATGAAATAGCAAAAGCAATCCCTCTCCAAGATTACATGTATAAATCAGTACACAATAGTAAAAATACAGAGTTGATGGGAAATAGTCACCAACAATCCAAGTCCTTCCTCAATGGGTCCCAAAGCCAAAGCTGGGCCAAAGCTGGACTCCTGAGCCCACACATGTGGTCCACTGGAAGCAAGCAGAGGATATCTGACCATGGTCTGTACAACTGACACTGCTGATAATTATCAAATACAGAAGCACAGAACTTTAGATGGAAGACCACTCATGGGCACCTAGTTCAACCTATAACCTTAACAAAAATTCCAAGGATACTATATCCAACAAGTGAAAATCAAGCCTTTGTTTAAAGATCTCCACAAGTGAGAACCTCTTATCTGCTAATAAAGGGCATTTGGGAGCAATAAGGCTGGGCAGCCAGCAAGGAGGAAAATGGAAGGGGTCAGAGGAACTCTGGTGGCCCCTCCTCCCTCAAAAATATATATAAACAGAATGAATATATATACCTCCCTGAAAGAGAATTGATGGTTATGGTAGGCTTCAATGGAGTAGGGGTGAAGATGCTGCCTCCCTTCTAAGTACCACTGGGTGCTGTGGAGGGAGAGCTCCTTCCTGGGAAGGGCTGCCCCTAGTTATTCTTTCAGACCAGAGCTTAGCTCTCTTCCACATTCTCCTTTGCTTTCCAGTTTTCCAACTGGGTAAATGTCATGGGTCATTAACGGCTGGGAAGGACTTGGGAGTTGGAAGACCTTGGTTCGAATTCTATCTCTGCCAGTTACTTCTAACTGCATATGACCTTAGAAAAGCCACTTGACCATTTTGGGTCTCAGTTTCCTTATCTGTAAAATGAGGAGATTAGACTAGATGGACCACAAGATTCCTTCCAGTTATAATCTATAAACCCTTATTACATATTCTCACTATGAGCAAGGAAGAAGGGAAAAATAAAACAACATCCAGCTCCTTGAAGGCAGGGGCTTTCATTTTTTCTTTGTATCTCCAGCACTGGATATATAATAAGCACTTATTACTTGCTGAATTGAATTAAGTGGGGGGAGGAGGAAGAGATAGGTAGGAAAACACACACGGGAAACTCTAGATACTAAGAAAGGACAAAGGGATAGAAGAGTCTCCTGGTAGCTCTTTGGAGGGGAAAGAAGGAAAGTACAAACCTAACAATCTACAACCCTTCCGCAGGATTACTCCATCAGGGGCACAGAGAGAGTGCTTTCCTTTTAGTCATTAAATTCGTCCATGGACTTAAGGATCAGGATCCTGTGCAGTCTGTAGAGAACAGAGAAGAGCAAGAAGATGAGACCAGTCCCATCCAGAAGCCAGGGAAGAAGGCTGCACAGTAGGTGAAGAGGATTCCAGCAGGATGATTGAAGATCTGGATCTGGAAATGATGGAGAGTCACATGTGGAAGGAAGAGGGCTGTGTGAGGCATCAGGAGGCTGCCTTTGGTGGGCTCCCTACTTATAAACTGGTAACGTGAAATAGTTGCTGGGAGCCAGGATACCTGAGGAACTGAAAAAAGGAAGCAGAGAGGTGAGAATTTCCAGCCCATCCATGGTTAACCACCTTGTTCTGCCAGACTCTGAGAAGAAGTGATTGACAAGTCTGAACCTGCGTGTCAGGACCCGGCCACAGGGATTGTCATCAGTTAGCACAAGTAGAGGCTACGGAATCATTCCAGCTGAAGCCAATCAGATTGTGTGCTGGAGCTCCAAAGAGAAGTGCATGGCCCAGAAGGGGATTTGGGCTCTACATAGATCTCTGCAGACAGTGGTGGTAGCCAACAACACAGGGGTTTGTACTTCTCTGCCTCCCTCAGGAGCTTTGGCTCAACCCCTGGGATACTACAGACACTTCTCAGTCCACTCTGAAAAGCCACACACCCTTGAGCAGGGACCATATGGGGTATCCCTCCTGACTTGAGCTTGCTCAGCACCTGCCCAGGATCTCATCTTGGCCCGTGTTTTTGACCAAGGAAAGGAATCAAGTCCAAGCTGGCAGTGGGGCAGATATCATTCAGTTTTCACTCTCTCAGACTGGCCTGGTCCACACGGGAGAGAACCAGCTCTCAAGTTCTAGATCAAGGCGGCAGCTGCACACAGATCCTTGCATTCGGTACCAGGGAGGGGCAGGGGTTCTCCATGTCAGAGAAGGCTCTGGATGGCTGGCCACCACACCATGGGCTATAGGCGGTGAAATCCTCCGGGTTCGGCCTATGTCCTAAGGAACAGCAGGGAACAACCTCCGAGGCTGGGTCCGGGGAAGAGCAAAAGCGGGGGCTGGGTGTGGCTGCGCAGCTATTGGTACGGAGAGCTGGGGCGCAGGAGCCGGCTTTCAGGGGCGGGGGCGACCAGGCTGCGGGCTTGGTGGTGGGAGGGCGGTGAAGAAAAGGCCCGATGGCGTGGCGTGACAGTGCGACAGGCTCAGGGGACCGTGGGACCTTGCAGAGGCCTTCCAGGAGAGATCACCCCACTCCCCCACCCCGGCTGCCTCCTCTGCAGCATTCTCGGCGGGGAAACGTGCTGCAGCCGCAGCCCTGGAGGCTCCGAAGGCGTTGAGCTCTTCTCGGAGCTGGGCCCCGCCAGGAGGTCGGGGGAGGGTGGGGCAAGGCCCTGGCAGAATACGGGGATCATGAGTAGAATGGGGGGAGGGGATGCCCGGGGCAGAATGGGGGTGTCGGGCGCCTTACGATGCGAAATGTGGCGGCGGCGGCAGCAGCAGCAGCAGCACGAGCGGCAGCAGCCCCTGGCGGCTCCGGATTCTGCAGATGGACGCTGCCTCCCCCTCCTCGAAATCGAGGCGGTAAAAAGAGACCCGGGCGGGGGGGGGGAGTCACCCCAAAATTCTACTCCCCCCCCGCCCGCCGCGGCTGCCTGTCGGGGCGCCTCTGGTAGCAGCCGCCTTTGGTTTCCGCAGCAGCACGAACGTCCTACCTGGCGAAAATCTGCGAAGAATATGGAGGACAGGGACAGGAAAAGAGGGATGGGGTATCACGTCACGTGACCTCTTAAAAGGGCCTCGCCGCGCTGGGGCTTGTCTCCTTTTGTGGGAGCGATTGAGGTGTGACCCTCGGCCGCCGCCGTCTTCTCGGAGTGCGCTGCGGTTGCCATGGAGACAGGATCCTTGGTCTTAGGTGATACCCAAAGGAGGGCAGAGGAGGAGGTGGCCTGACCACAAAGACAATGGAAACGTGTTTCGTTCCCAGCTAGGGGAAAAAAAACAAAACAAAACAAAACGCCATTAATGACCCCACCCTGCTGAATTCTATGTAGGTCTGCTCACACTTCCCTCCCTGTGTACTCGTGAAGTCCATTATTCGGACCTAAATGTAGGATTTTATATTTATAAATATAAATTTAATCTAATTTGATCCAGCCCATCCTTTCAGTTTGTCAGGAGGTTGTTTTTTTTCCCGCACATCCTAACTGCGTGATCCAGCAGGTTAGCTTTCCCCCAGCTTCACGTTATCTGTATATTTGGCTAGTATGTCGTGATGGCTACCTCTAAAGACACGTATAAAAATATTGGACCAAATGTAGATCCCTAGGGGTACTCCACCTTTTCCTTTAAGTGAGCATTGAACTATTAATTGGCCAATTTGGGGGTCTAGCCATTGAGCAAATTCCTGATCCATCTCTTGCCTAGTCCAAGTCTCAGCCATCTGATTTACAAGAACAGCGTGAAAGACTTTTTCAAATGCATAGCTGAAACCAAGGTAAACTATATAATATTCATCTGATCTACCAGATTATCCATTTAAAAGGGAAAATTATTTTAATCTGCCATGAACTTTTATTTTAAAAACACTTTTTTATTGATATAGTTTGTTTTTATACCACTACAATTCCCAATGTTTGACTCCCTCTCAAAGAGCCATCCTTTATAATGAGTAAGAAAGAGAAAAACAGTCCAGCAAAACTAAACACATCAGAAAAGTCTGACATTATATACACTTTTCCTACCCACAGTCCCTTATTTCTTCAGAGAAAAGGAGGTGGTAGAATGACCTTTTTTTTAAAAAAAAATCATTTATTATCTCTCCTTCCCACTGATACTCTTCACCCATAACATTGATTTAAGACACAAGAACTTCATAGAAATGTGCATAGTCCAGCAAAACAAATTCCCATGTTGGCCACGGCTTAAAATGTATGTTTCATTTTTCATTTTAAGTTCATCACCTTTCTGAAAAGAAGTGAGTGGTTTGTTTCATATGCGGTGATTTAGACTCATGGTTTGTCATTGAATTGATCATAATTCTAAAGTTTCCCAAAGTTTATTTACTCCACAATATTTGTCATTATATGAATTGTCCTCCTAGTTCTGCTCACTTCACTCTGATCAGTTCATGGAGGTCTTACCAGTTTCCTCTGAAGGGGTTCTTCTTATAATTTCTTATGACACAATAATATCCCATTGCATTCACATACCACAATTTATTTAGCCTTTTCCTAATCAGAGGGCACCTCCTTAGCTTCCAGTTTGGGGCTACGACAAAAAAAGAGCTGCTATTCATCTTTTTGTATGTATATGTCCTTTCCTCTTTCTTTCATTTCTTTGGAATATAGGCCTAGTAATGGCATAGCTAGGTCAAAGAGTATACACACTTTAATAACTTCTGGAAATACAGTCAGTTGTGCTATAATTTGACATATAAGTTCCTAAAAATCAATACTGTGTAAAACTGTGCAATAAAACTTATAAGCTTTACGGGGAAAATGGGATTAGAGGCACAAAACTAAAAAATTTTGCCAGTGACACATTAAAAAAAAGATAGGAACCCAATAAAAACAGTAAACATAGTTTTATACATGTTAAATGGTTAAGAAATATATAAATACCACAATAAATAGTGGCAGCATCCCCAGCTGCTGCTCCATCTGAGCCCAATTTCCCAAGGGGATAAATTGGTAAAGTCCAAACACACAGGCAAGAAGCCAGCTTTGTAGGCCTGAAACTCTGGGGTGTGGATGCTTCAGCTTGGTTGGAGGGTGGAGTAGGAAGGGCAGAATGCATAGCTGCTAACATCCTCCTCAACTTACAGCTCCCCTACTGCACCAGAACACACACACACACACACACACACACACACACACACACACACACAATGAGTATGGCACTTTACCTTGAAAAAGACCTGAAGTTTGCTTGTGAAAGTGAGTATGGTAGCTTGTGAGTTATTGTAAAGATGTGGAAGGAAGATTATCTGAAAGTGAACAGAAAGTTGTAACTCCAGATATGGATGGCTGTGGCTTATTGTCCCCTTGCTGTCTTTCATAGATGAAGAAAGGGTTTAAGAAAACTCAAAATTCATTTTATGCTTAAATTTTTTCCACAATATATAAAGTTGGATCAAATTTTCATTTTCAAAACAAATGTTTTAGCAGAACTGACCATGGTTCCAAATTGCCATCCACAAACAGTCTCACCAACAGTGCACCAGTAAACCTGTTTACCTGCAGGCCTGCCAGCAGGGTGTATAGAGACTCTTAGAGTTGCTTTAATTTGTATTTCTCTAATTATAAATGATTTGGAGTATTTTTTCATATGCTCATTGATAACTTGGATTTCTTCCTTTGAAAATGCATTATATCATTTAACTATCTATTGGTAAATGGCTCTTTTTCTTATCAATTTGAATCAGTTCCTTCTCTATCTTGGATAAATATTTTCCTCAATTACCTGTTTTTTTAATCTATTTTTAACTACATTAGATTTGTTTGTGCAAAAACTTTTACATTTTACATGATCAAAATTGTCCATTTAATCTTGTGTGATCCCTTCCATTGATTGTTTAATCATGAACCCTTCCCCTAGCCATATGTCTGAAAGGTAATTTCATCTTTGCTTCTCTAATTTGTTTATGACTTGACACTTTAGATGTGGGTCACATATCCATTTAGAACTTATATTGGCATGTGTTGTGAGATGTTGGTGTCTACTTAATTTCTCCCAGACTGCCATCCCAGTTTTCCCATATGTTTTTGTCAAATAATGAATCCTTCCTCCAGTTAGCTGGCGTATTTGATTATGGAATAATTGCTACTGTGTTTGTTTGCTTCGATATATTATGTACCTAATCTGCTACACTAAATGATATCTCTATTTTTAATCAATATCAAGCTATTATGATGATTAATGTTTTGTAGTACTGATTGAGATCTGTTACTGATAGACACCCTTCCTTCCCAATTGTTTCTCTATTTTTACTTTTTAGATTCTTGACCTTTTGTTCTTCCTTATGAATTTTGTCACTATTTTTTCTATCTCTATCAAATATTTGTTTGGTAATTTGATTGGTAGAGTGCTGAGTAAATAAATCTAGGTTGTATTGTCATTTTATTATATTGGCTTAAACATGAGCAAATTGATATTTCTCCAGTTATTTAGGTATGTCTTTATTTCTTCAAAGTGCTTTATAATTGGATTCATATTCCTGGCTGTATGTTAGTGGATACATTCCCAAGTATTTTCTATTTTCTATTTTCCTTAGTTATTTGGAATGGAATTTTACTTTCTATTGCTTCCTGCTCTGTGTGTGTGTGTGTATGTGTGTGTGAATCTACAGGAATGCTGATGTGAAAGAAATGTGACTATTTTAAATTCTGCAACTTTGCTGAATTTATCATTTTGATTAATTTTCTTACCTATTCTTTAGGGTTTTCTAAATAAACAAATCCTCATATCATCTGCAAAAATTGATAATTTCATTTCTGCTTTGCCTATGCTTATTCCCTCAATTTCTCTTTCTTATTGCTATAGCTAGTATATCTAGCACTCTGTTAAATAGTAGTGGTGATAATGAATGAATGAATCAAGCATTTATTAAGGCTTACTATGTGCTAAGCACTGGGGACAAAAAACTAAAAAAGCGAGACAGTCTCTGCTTTCAAGGAGGTTGAATTTTAACAGGGGAGACAACACATATGGAATTTTTCAGATGCGAGTCCGATGAAAAAGTTCTGTGATCCTTAGACAGTGGTAAAGTAGATGTAAATGCCTCTTTTTTGGGGGGTGAGGCAATTGGGGTTAAGTGACTTGCCCAGGGTCACACAGCTAGTAAGTGTCAAGTGTTTGGTCTGAGGCTGGATTTGAACTCAGGTCCTCCTGACTTCAGGGCCAGTGCTCTATCCACTGCACCACCTAGCTGCCCTGTCTCTTTTTAAAATCATTTCCAGAATATACCACTAATGAAAATGAAATCAAAGCAAAGATAAGAAGTTATTTTCCCAATTATATGCCAATAAATTCAGCAATTTAAGTGAAATGGAAGAATATTTCCCAAAATATAAATTGCCTGGATTAACAGAACAGGAGCTAGAATATCTAAATAACCCTGTTTTAGGAAAAGAAATTGAACAGGCCATAATGAGCTTCCTAAGAAAGAAGTATCAGGACCAGATGGATTTACAAGTGAATTCTACCAAACATTTAAAGATCAACTAATTCTAATATTAAATAGGTTATTTGGAATAATAGGCAAAGAAGGAGTCCCAACAAATTCCTTTAATAGTTTACCTGTCAGATCTATGGAGAACAGAAGAATTCATGACCAAACAGGAGATAGAGAACATTACGAAAAGCAAAATAGATAATTTTGATTACATTAAACTGAAAAGTTTTTGCACAAACAAAGCCAGTGCAACCAAGATTAGAAGGAAGGTAGAAAATTGGGAAAGAATTTTTACAACCAGTATCTCTGATAAGGGCCTCATTTCTAAAATATATAGAGAACTAAGTCAAATTTATAAGAATACAAGCCATTCCCCAATTGATAAGTGGTCAAAGAATATGAACAGACAGTTCTCAGATGAAGAAATTAAAGCCATCTATAGTCATATGAAAAAATGCTCTAAATCACTATTGATTAGAGAAATGCAAATCAAAACAACTCTGAGGTACCAACAAATTCCTTTTATGAAATAAATATGATACTGATGCCTAAACCAGGAAGAGCAAAAACAGAGAAAGAAAATTATAGACCAATTTCATTAATGAATATGGATGCAAAAATCCTAAATAAAATACTAGTTAGGAGACAACAGCAATATATTACAAAGATTATACATTGTGACCGTGTGGGATTTATACCAGGAATGCAGGGATGGTTTAACATAAGGAAAACTATTAACATAATTGATTATATCAATAACAAAAGCATAAAAAATATGATTATATCAATAGATGCAGGAAAAGCTTTTGATAAAATACAGCACTCATTCCTATTAAAAAACTTGAAAGCATAGGTATAAAAATATGGTTATGATGTTTTTAGAGTTTTCATTTGCAGTTTCTTTCAGGGAGTAACTAGTGGATACCAGTGGATTCTTGTTTTGTTTTGTTTTGTTTTTTTACTTTTGCCCTATAGTTCTTAGAGTTCTGGGCAGTTTTTATTTATAAGTTCTTAAAATATAGTATCTAAGCTTTTCTTTTGGTTATTATCTTAAGATAGTCTGATAATTTTAAGATTATCTTTCCTTGACCTGTCTTCTCCTGTTCAGTTGATTTTGATATTATGTTTCATATATTTTCTTCTTTTTTCAATTTTTAATTATGTTTTAATATTTCTTATTGTTTCATTGAATGTTTTCTGTTCATCTCATTCTAACTTTCAGGATGTTCAGTTCTTGCATGAAGTTTTCCCTTATTCATTCTGAGATACCAATTTTCCTTGTGATTCTTTCCTTCCTAGCTATTACATTTTATATCTTTTGTTTCATTTCTTCCAGATACTCTTGTAATCTTTGTGGCCATGGCATTTTTTTTCCCGTGAGGCTTTACTTGATTTTGTGGGATTACTTTCTTCTCTGGGGTTTATCCCCAATCATCTCTCAGTCTAGTGTAGTTCCCCATGGTGTTTGATGTTTTCCTTGGTTTGCCCTTCACAGCAGTCTTAGTGTCTAGCTTGGAGGTGGGGTTGTGTTTGGGTCAAGCTCCCCTCCTGTATTTCTTAGTGTTTTGGGTAGTCTCTTCTTAGTTCTGGGTGTAGTGGACAAGACCAGACCCCCTCCTTCACGGAGCATAGGGCTGCTCCAGTGCTAGACTCTACCTAGGCCTATCCTTTTGCTCCGGGGTTCTAGGGCCACTCAGACCTGGTCTGTGCCTAGGGCCTTTCTCCCAGCACTGGATTTGCACTATTGAGCTTTGGGCCAGTGAACCCTTTTCCAGTCACCCTGGGGATGTTTTGAATTGCTCTCTCTACCTATTCCAGCTTGTCTACTTTAGGGTTTCTGCAGAATTTTATAATTCTTTCTGTGCATCCTGGGCTGAGTAGAGGAGAGACTACAGGTGATTTTCCTTATTTCTTTTTTAATTGGTGCATTTTTAGGCTTTACTGAAGGGTGTTTTCAGGGGTTCTTGCCTTCTTTAGGTCCTAGCATGCCACCATTTAAACATGGTGATCTGTTCTTGAATAAGCCATATTAGCTCTTTATGAGGACTACAACTTTTTCAAGATTTGTTAAACATGTAACAACTCATAAACCATCCCTTTAATAATGTGTTCTAGAATTTCACCAGGGGTCAAAAGTCAAGCTGCAAACTATAGTCAAGCCTATAGTTTATAGACTATCTTCTTACCTTCATCAAAAATTGAGACATTTGCCCTTCTCTTTCTATGGTACCAACCGTTCTCCAAGATATTTCAAAGATCTCTGATAACAACTCTACAATCACCATAGGACTTAGTTCAATAATGCTAACTCAATAAGGGCTACTAGATGCTACCTTACTATCAACTGACTTAACTTGGGTTCCCACTTTCAGCTAATTATTCTTGTTCTGTTCTTGAAAGAGAAAACAGAAGCAGGAGTTGAATGGTTTTCTTTATTTTCCATTTTTAGCATCACATCTACCTCAAACAGCAGTCCTAGTTCTGCTTTGATCTTCTGCTTGCTCTGAACATAACTAAAACCAAAACTCAGCTTGGCTTTCATCGCCAACCACAGCTCATTCTGGACTTTAGAGCTCCTAATACTCTTCTAGAATCATACCATTCTTTTATATTCATCCTTCCTTATTTGCCCTTGCTTTTATCCCCTATAGACATATTTTAAAAGACTGAGTTAGTTGATGAGTTCCTGATACAGCTACATCAGTCTCTCTGGGCAGCTCTCCTTCTTCCTTGTCCCTGAAATAATTTCTTTTCGTGTCTTCAGAATTTCATTTTTAAGTGCTTCTAATCCCTTTTGGGTCAACTTTCCTGACAAAATATTAGGCCATTGGATCTAACCTATCCTTTCTCTTAATGCTTTTAAGTTCACCATCCCAAAATCTAGTGTTCATGTCAGACTATGCTAGGCTTTCCTTTACTCCCCTGTGATAAATTCTATGCTGCCATGATCACTTGTCCTAGCTATGCCTGTTGTTTCTGTTACAGCAGTTAGTTCTTCCTTGCTAGTTAGAATCAAGTCCAGAGTATTGGTTCCCTTTGCTGTATTCTTGAAGAATAAAATTCTGGCAAGGTCACATTTTGCTTTGCACCTGTTGTTTTGTCTTTGCCAGAGAAAAAGCTCTAGCTAATGTCTAGATAGTTGAATTGCTCCCATCCCTATTATATCATCCCTCCATCCCAGGTTTGTGATCTATTCTCCAAACTCCTCATCTAATTCCTCCTTCTAGAGGTCTGTTGTATGACAATATTGCTTTTCTTTCTCGTTCTATTGATCCTTACTCAGATATACTTCATTATATTTCTTCCCTCAGGTTTCTTGATTTTCACATATGAAAACACCTTTTTTATATAAAATTCTACCCCACTTTTCTATTATGTTCCTTCTGACTAAGATATATCTTTCCAGAGTCATATTGCTGCAAATCATGAGTCTCATCCCAGCAACTCTCAGTTATACCTACCTAATGAGGTCAAATCTGCTTCCATCTCTTAGGATCCTTAGTTAACCCTATTTATTATTCATACTTCATTCACTTTTAAGTAGCCAAATGAAGCCATGGGTTTTTATTGCTTACTGTCTTCTTGAATATTATTTCCTGTGAATTACTTGTTTGTTCTTCTTCTCTTTTTCCTGTGCTGTGCCTACTATTCTTTATGGTATTGGGTCTAGCAGAAGCAGTTTTCTCTTTCTCTCTATTTTCATTTAAGTCTTCATTTATTCATTTGCAAGACTCAAAACAATTTTTTTACCTTCAGACCTTTATTAGGTCTGTCTTATCTTGATCCAAGAGCCCACAATTCCTCTAATTTAAGTCATGGTCAAGAAATTCAATTCTGTTCTCAAACACTGTCTTCTTAACCAGTTTCTTATTCCTCAGAGTTACCTTTCTCTTTTGAATCTTCCGTCTTCAACTGGCAACACAACTGAACCAAAGATCTTCAATTTCTTCTCTAGAACTTCATTATCCTCAGCAATGCTTTCTTGGTTCTTTCTCACCCTCCAAACTTTTTAAAAAATGTGAACTGACAAATATCAAGAAACATGAAAATTTCCATATATAAAGAAAAAGAGGGGGGCAGCTAGGTGGCGCAGTGTATAGAGCTCCAGCCTTGGAATCAGGAGGTCCTGAGTTCAAAACTCATCTCAGACACATAGTACTTACTAGCTGTGTGACCCTGGGCAAGTCACTTAACCCCATTGCCTAACCAAAAAAAAAATGAGGATTGTATATGAATCCATAAATCTCTATTATATGTAGATTTTTTCTCTAAATTTAACATAGTGCAGCAACATAGCTCGGCTTATCTATTTCCCCTTCTGAACTTCCTTCTGCTCTTTTCTATGTATTTGAAAATGTTTACTGACACTTTTTTCTTCTTTTGCATTTCTATCACCACTCCCATACTGCCCCCAACCTCCCTTTTCTTTTTTTAAAATTATTTTACTTTCCAATTTTATTTATTTATTTTTAGTTTTCAACATTCACTTCCACAAGATTTTGAGTTCCAAATTTTCTCCCCATCTCATCCTTCTCCCCATCCCAAGATGTCGTGCATTCTAAATACCCCTTCCCCTAATCTGCTCTCCCTTCTATCTCCCCCCTTCTCTTATCCCCTTCCCCTTCTATTTTCCTGTAGGGCAGGATAGATTTCTATACCCCATTGCCTGTATATCTTATTTCCCAGTTGCATGTGAAAACAATTTTTAGCATTTGTTTTTAAAACTTTGGGTTCCAAATTTTCTCCCTTCCTCCCTCCCTACCAACCCTCATTGAGAAGGCAAGCAACTCAATACAGGTTATAAACGCGTAGTCATGCAAAACACTTCCATAGTAGTCATGTGAAAAACTAACTATATTTCCCTTCATCCTATCCCACCCCCCATTTATTATATTCTCTCTTTTGACCCCGTCTCTCCTTAGAAGTGTTTGCTTCTGATTACCCCCTCCCCCAATTTGCCCTCCTCTCTATCATCCCCCTGCTCTCTTATCACTTTCCTCCCTATTTTCCTGTAGGATTAGATAGATTTCCATACCCAATTGAGTGTGTATATTATTCTCTCCTTAAGCCAAATCCAATGAGAATAAGATTTACTCATTCCTTCTCACTTTCCCCCGTTTCCCCTAGACTGTAAAAGCCTTTTCTTGTCTGTTTTATGTGAGATAATCTACCCCATTCTACCTCTTCCTTTCTCCTTCTCCCAGTATAATCCTCTCTCACTGCTTAATTTTATTCTCCAGATATCACCCATTCATCTTCAACTCACTCTGTGCCCTCTATCTATCTACCTATCTATACATACATACATATAATTTTTTTCCCTCCAACTACCGTAATACAGATAAAGGTCTCATGAGTTACAAATATCATCTTTCCATGCAGGAATGTAAACAGTTCAACCTTAATAAGTCCCTTATGATTTCTCTTTCCTGTTTACCTCTTCATACTTCTCTTGAATCTTGTGTTTGAAAGTAAAATTTTCCGTTCAGCTCTGTTCTTTTCATCAAGAGTGCTTGAAAGTCCTCTATTTCACTGAATGTCCATTTTTTCCCCTGAAGGATTATGCTCAGTTTTGCTGGGTAGGTGATTCTTGGTTGTAATCCTATCTCCTTTGTTCTCCAGAGTATCATATTCCAAACCCTGTGGTCCCTTAATGTAGAAGCTGCTAAATCTTATGTTATCCTGATTGTGTTTCCACAATACTTGAATTGTTACTTTCTGGCTCCTTGACCTGGGAACTCTAGAGTTTGGCTACAATATTCCTAGGAGTTTTCCTTTGGAGATCTCTTTCAGGAGGTGGTTGGTGGATTCTTTCCATTTCTATTTTGTCCTCTGGTTATAGAATATCAGGGCAGTTTTCCTTGATAATTTCTTGAAAGATGGTGTCTAGGCTCTTTATTTGATCATGGCTTTCAGATAGTTCAACAATTTTTAAATTATCTCTCCTGGATCTATTTTCCAGGCCAATTGTCTTTCCAATGAGATATTTCACACTGTTTTCTATTTTTTCATTCTTTTGGTTATGTTTTACAATGTCTTGATTTCTCATAAAGTCACTAGCTTCCATTTGCTCCATTCTAATTTTTAAGGAAGTATTTTCTTCAGTGAGCTTTTGGACTTCCTTTTCCATCTGGCCAGTTCTGCTTTTTAAGACCTTCTTCTGCTTATGAGCTTTTTGGACCTCTTTTGCCATTTGGGTTAAGCTATTTTTTAAGGTGTTATTTTCTTCATTATTTTTGGGGGGTCTCCTTTAGTAAGCTGTTGACTTGTTTTTCATGATTTTCTTGCATCACTCTCATGTCTCTTCCCAGTTTTTCTTCTACTTCTCTTAATTGTTTCTCAAAATCCTTTTTGAGCTCTTCTGTGGCCTGGGACCAATTCATATTTTTCTTGGAGGCTTTGGATGTAGGAGCTTTGACTTTGTTATCTTTTTCTGGTTGTATGTTTTGATCTTCTTTGTCACCAAAGAAAGATTCTGTGGTCTGACTTTTTTGCACTGTTTGCTCATGATCCCAGCCAATTTCTTGAGTTATAAACTCTTTGTTAAGGTAGGAGTCTGATTCCAGTGTGGAGAATGTACTGTCCCAAGCTCCAGGGGTTTTGTGCAGCTGTTTTCGGAGATACTTCTAGGGACCTGTAAATTTCCAGTTCTTCCAAGGTGGTATGATGAAAGGCAAGGTGTTTACTCCTTTCCTGGTCTATGCTGTGGTCTATGAGTGACCACAAGCACTCTTTTCTGCCTTGGAATTGTAAAGAGGATTCCCTGTCCACCACCACTACAAGTTTCACCATGCCAGCGCTCCTCCTTGCCCTAGGACCGCCACCCAGAACTGCAACCCAGATCCAAGCACAGGCAAAGCAAGAGAATCCTGCCTCAGCATCAGCAAAGAAATTCTTGTAATGCCCCTCTGATCAGCCACTCAATTACCCCTCAGTCTGTGGGCTGAGAGCTCAGGAAGCAGCCACCACCCTGGGGCTACACTGGGACTGGGGCGGGGACTGCGCTTCTCTCTCAGTCACAGACTTTTCTTACTGACCTTCCAAGTTGTCTTTGGCATTTGTGGGTTGAAAAGTCTGGAAACTGCCACAGCTGCCCATGATTCAGTCCTCTGAGGGCTGCTCCATGTTTGCTGAGGCCTGTTTTGCCTGTGTGCCCAAGCTGAACTGCATTCCTCTCTCCGCCAGTGGAATAGACCTTTCCAATCAACCATCCAGGTTGTCTTGGGCTGGAAATTTGTTTCACTCTTTCTTTTTGTGGGTTCTGCTGCTCTAGAATTTGTTTAGAGCCATTTTTTACAGGTATTTGGAGGGGTTTGGGGGGAAAGCTCAAGCAAGTCACGCTTTTACTCCACCATCTTGGCTTCGCCCCCTCCAACCTCCCTTTTCTTAACTTTATTTTTTACAATGAATGAAAATTTACTTCTCTCCCTCCTACCTTCTCTCCCACTCCCCCCTGGAAAAAGAAAGAAAAACAAACTCCTTGTAACAAATGTGCATACTCAAGTACAACAAATTCCTGCTTTGACCATGTCCAAAGAAAATTTGTCTCAATCTGCTCTGTCTGTCAGGAGTGGGTAACATGTTTCGTCATGAGACTCCTAGAATCATGTTCCCATATGACAAGGGCAAATTCACACGTTGATCATGTATGAAAATGTCTGTCTAATTCTGTGTTTTGTTTTTTTTTTAGGCAATTGGGGTTAAGTGACTTGCCCAGGGTCACACGGCTAGTAAGTGTCAAGTGCTTGGTCTGAGGCCAGATTTGAACTCAGGTCCTCCTGACTTCAGGGCCGGTGCTCTATCCACTGCGCCACCTAGCTGCCCCTAATTCTGTACCTATATTCCATTACTTCTCCACTAAGAGATATAGGAAGTGTGTATCATCATCAGTGTTCTGGAGTCATGACTGCATGAATCTGAGTTCTTAAGTCAGATGCCTTTCCATGGTATCATTTGTCCCAACATGAATAACCAGAATTAGGCTATAGTAGTCAGCTGTGCCAAGTCTCAAACACATTCAGCCCTTTCAGTTCTCTAGGACAGAGACCAACTTATACTCACCAGCACTCAATAACAATCACTGCTAGCATCCATACTACTTCCTTTACTAACTTATCATCAGTTTCCAATTACTCCATGTCCAGTACCAGCACCAAGGTTGCTTTCAGATCTATTTCAGTAGGTCTAGCACATAAATGGCAGCTGCTGCAACTTTAGATGCATAGCTGTTTTTCCTTTCCTTTTATCCTCCACCTCTGAGAAGCTCAGATAATTTAAAAAGATAGCTAATTTTAAAAATCATCCATATTTGGCTTTTAAATGTGTTTTTGAACATACCAGTATCAGATTTGGGAATTTGCAACATTTAACATAAAATAATGAGGCCACATTCGAAGGCTCTAACCTAGAATGAGTGAAAAAACCACCCCCATTTTCTATCCTGTTCTCAAATCAACTTTCCCCTTTTCACCCCTCTGCGATGAACATGTCTAGTACCACACTGCATACTAATGGAAAGCACCAACCCTAACATCACTTTAAGCTTTGTATGTTTTTGGCACCAACTTCACCTAATTTGAGGAAAATTATCACATGTCCTATCTTACAGTCTTCTGTCTTGGTTACAGCATAGTGTAAAGGGAAAAGCAGTAGACTTGGAATTGGAAAATATGGATTCTCGATCTAGAACTGGCTCTGCCACTAACCAGAAATATGGCCTGAACATTTCACTTATCCTTCACCTCATCAATAACATGACAGAACTGGTCCAGATGATTGATAGAATTTCAGTTTTGACTTTCTGTAACTTAGAACAAAGGTAGAGTGGTATCAACAAAGTACTTAATTAAACAGGAGTGCTGTTACTTACCAATTAAAATTTTCAATGACGATATATTAGAATGGGCCATAATGGGGATAATAAAATCTACTCTTTCTAGTGATTCCACACAGAGATAGACATAGGGACATTTAAATTAGCAGAAAACTATAGGCCTGATTCAGTGCAGTATTAATTATTTTATTGGGGATAGAGCTGTTGTTTGCTCTGAGACTATATTTTTCATTACCGTTTTTCTGAAGTTGTTCAGTCATTTAGTCATGACACATCAAGGCCAACAAATGACACACAGCCTATGACCAAATCTTAACCCAGATTTTACAGTAAGGTACTGTAAACACCCCATAAAAGAAAAAGAAAAAAAATCAGACTTCTTTGGTACAAAGGGAGGGCCAAAACATTTTACATGGATTTTCCAGCTCAAGAAGGCACTGGGCCCCTAACTTTCACGATGTGTAGGGGATAACCATACTGAAGAGGATCAGGTACTGGTCATGGTGCTTTCTAGTGTCCCTGTGCTCTTCTCCAGCTCTAGGATATCTCTCCCCATTTCTTACTGTCTAAATGCTAGCTGTCCTTCTAGGCGAAGCTAAAAGATGACTTCCTTTATGAAGCATTCTATGACTGGCCAGGTTCCATGTCATCTCCAGCTACCTAGCCAGGCTTGTCTCAGACCCTCTTCTTATCTTGTCCTGTCCTATATACCCATAGCGGACTCTTTGTCCCCAATCATTTTCTTGTTGGAGTCATTCTTCCTCCTAGGCTTAACTCAGACTTGCTTCCTTTATGAAGCCTTCTCTGACTCTATTTTCCATACCCAACCCTCACTTTGAAATGAAAGCAACCTATCTCCTCAAGCTGCTCATTCATAGCTTTTCCCAAATCTCTACTTTGCACTTACCTCACTACTCATGGAGCGTGGTTATTCGTGTGTTTTTTCCAGATTACAAACTCTTTGAGTACATGTGTATTATCCCCAGGTGCTAGCACAGTGTCTTGTGCATAGCAAAATACACATTTGTTGGATTGACCCCCCTCCCTTTTTAAACTCTCTTAGCCCATACTATGTGTATTAGTCATAAAGCATTTATTTTTTACTTTCTAATATTATCACATTTGAAGAAGCAACATAATGTTGTAGATAGAGAGCCAGCCTTAAAGCCAGAAACCAGGAAGAGTATTGCCTCTTATATATATCAGCTGTGTGACCCTGGGCAAGTTACTTAACCACTCATTGCTCTAAGGCATTTAGATTATGAGTTGCAGAGATGGAGAAGGATGTTTACCTGAAGTTCCCTGCTCCAATAAAATTACACATTCCAGTACCTCCTATTCCTATTTCATTTATTTGTAAATGTGTCTTGCCTCCTTTACCAGACTGTAAATAAGCTCCATAAGGGCAGGGACAGTGTCTTTGTGTTTGTATTTCCTGTCAGTGCCTGATACATTGTGTATGTGTGCAGACATATACACAGTTACATAAACATGTGTGTGTGTGTGTGTGTGTGTGTGTGTGTACATATTTGTTCAATGAATGAAAGAACCTTTTGAGAAGTCACAGTATTAGGACAAGATGAACATAGAGATGAGCTCCCAGCTGGCTATATACTATATATAGTTTATACAACTATGTATAGTCAGTACTGCTGGCACAGGAATTCTGCCAGTTAGGTCCAGGTAGAGATTAAGCTCAAGAAAGGCAGGACTATATTATTAAGGCAAGAGACAAAAGGGAGAATGTCAGAAGGCGTTGGTGGAAAACATATGCCTCCTGTAACTATAGCAGTGGTCTTTTCAGCAGAATGGCTTTTCTCTGTTTTAGATAAACATGTGACTGCGTTTGAAGGCACTTCATGGCTGGACGTTACATGCACAGAGGTTTTAAACCCAAGTTTCACATGTTTTACTGGTCGTTCAGCTGTCTGCAATGCATTAGTGCTTCTGCCTTCAGTTTCTTTACTACTGTGTTTTAAATGACAAAACAAACATGCAGGCTAGAACTTAGGTTAATGATTACATTATGGAACATTTTAGATTTTCATTTGTCAATTCACTCTCCATTGACCACAATTTTTATTATATCATCTGGCCTTGCCAGAGTTTTGTTATTATTACTGGGGAAGTTTATCTCATAGCTCAAACCCTTGTAAGGACACAGTAAGCATATTGGAAAGTGAAGGTGGGAGAGGTAAGAAAAAAGAAAGGGTGTCTAAACCTACTTTAAGAGATGCTTCTGCAGAGGACTAGACACCTAAGAAGCCATCCATGGTTCAATTCACCAGAGAGTGAGTTAAAACTAGTAATTGGGTAATGGTTTTGTTTTGTTTCCAAGCATCATATTGCATGCACCAAGAAGAAAAGAATTGTTCAGAAATTCACCTCCATATAATGTCACAGATAACATCAAAAGATTCCATTTGCTCAGAATCTTAGTGCTCTAGATTTGTCAAACTATACTAAACAATTTGGAGTTAAAATGGGGGTGAGGGAGGGGCTGGGAAGTGGAGCAAAAGCTTTGGGGTCTTAATACCTCTGCAATTAACATTGCCAGCTTGGCATCAATCACATGTAGCCTCTGTCTGGCAAATGATTTAGTTGGGAGCTGCTGACACCTAATTTAGTTGTTTGATGGGAGGGGGAACTGACAAGCAGTAAGATTCATTTTAATTAGTGCCTGTGCTCCGGCAGCCAGAAGGGTTCCCTTATGCTAATAAGCTGGGGGCCCTGATGGCTGGCAGGTGTGGCTCATGTTGCCACACTTATTATCTGGAAGAGCTCATTGTCTGGCCCCCACACTTGCCATCTTCCCTCGGAACCTGAAGTGGACGTCTTTAAGTGAACAAAATTCCCTCTGGTTGGAGCTAGATTTCATTTCTCTGTGGATAATAGTATGCAAGCCCCTAAGCATCTGAACTCGTGTGCTGACCTGTGCCATTGTCAATGACACCACCAACTTGACCTGCTGTTATGAAAATTATTCCAATTACTCCTCTCTCTATTTGCATGTGAAATGGCAACTAAGTGCATGCTTTAAGAGGCAATTTTTTCCAATGAAGTCTGGCATTAACTTAAACTGAGTGCTTTATTCTCTGTCTTTCTCTGTCACTGTCTCTCTGTCTCTCTTTTTCTCAGTCTCTGTCTATCTCTCTCTGTCTCTCTATCTACCTCTCTCTGTCTCTCTATCTCTCTGTGTCTGTGTCTGTCTCTGTCTGTCTCTCTGCATGTATGTATTTGTAACCGAGTGAAGCAAAAGGCCTCACCAGACAAGGGCTTGGGACATGTCGTAAATTATACATCCCACAAATACTTCCTGTGACTTGCAGCCTTGCTCCTTGAAATAAATGGGCTTCAATCACCAGTTTCAACGATACTCCTGTCTACAAGTAATAAAACATCTGGGAAATTAGACTAAATGGATAAAACAGGTCTCTGTAATAAGTATCTGGCATCCATACAACCTCTGTATAATGCACATTTTTTATGAACCAGATGTGGTACTTTGGTGTTATGAAGAACAGAGGCATGTTCAGTCATGCTTTTTATTGCATTTAGAATGCAAGGTATATTTTCATAGTCCACTAGGGAAATGATATCCTATTGATTGGGAACTGTCAATGTGTTCATTTACAAACTTGAAACATTCCTGAGTCTCTTAGAAAATTACAGATATAATTTAAGCCGCCGTTAAACTCCACACATCAGGAACTGACTGAAGAGAGAGAACCCAGTCAATAAATTTTCACTTACTTTCCCAATGAATGTGATCCATAGACTCTTTGATCTTACAGTTGTTTATGTTCTTCTTATCTGTCTTCTGTAATATTTACAGTTTTATGAAATAATGATTTCTTCAAGCTTGCTCTTCATTCTTTCACATTTTCTCATTAAGGAAGCTTAGCTTGGAACCCACCTGTACAATGTCGAATTTTATAGTCCTTCGTGGGGTTTTGGTAGGATGTATTTACCATATGTGTGCTGGGACGGTCAGTAGGGGAGCCTGTCCTCACATACTGTCCACTCTGCTCCTATTTCACAAGCTCACTTTTAACAGTTATGAGTGAAGGACATATTCCTTCCCCATGGAGGCCTTTAAAAAATTTTTTTTTCTAGGACAACTCATTAGTATTCAAGTTTTTCCTCGGTGATTAGGTGGTATGCTAAACCATCACTTTTATCTGAGAATATCCAATCCTTAGTTTGATCCTCAGGTTCAGTAATTATGGTATCATCCTTGATCAAGAACCTTAGATAGAGGTGCAAAATCACAATTTGACCCTGGTCAAATTTCTTACAGCATTGGTTGTAATTTAATCAGTTCCAATCTAGTTTTTAACAGAATATAATTATATGTCATACAGTCAGTCTTTCTCAGTTCTTATAACTCTGAGATGACAGGGAGTATGTGCTTAAAAATAGACTGTCTTTCTAGTCCCAGGACTCAAACTAATTCTGAATTTGGATGTGAGCAAGAGAGAGAGACAGAGATAGACAGATCCTGGGAAAGTCATTTAACTTTTCTGTGCCTTAGGCAACTTTTTAGGACTAAACTAGTCCAAACCTTTATTTTTACACCAGAGGAAACTGAAGCCCAGAAAGATTAAATAACACACCCAAGGTTCTAAGGCAGTAATCCCACTAGAGACAGGATTTGAACTGACATCTGCCGATTCAAGAGTTTGTAAGTACTCTTTCCATGTTACCATCTTACCTAATGACGGCTCAAGGTTATACTTCAGCTGCCCAGAAGGAAGTCTTATAAATGTTGTTAAATATTATTATTAGAAGAATAAATATAATTATTATTTACTTGATTGTTGTGCCCCTGAAAATTTCTGATTAAATCAAATGCTGTTTAAAATGCTCTGGGAGACTCAGCAGTAAAATAAATAAATAAATTAGCATGCTGTTATGGAAAGAGCACTATTCTTGGCCTCAGGAAGATGGGTTCCAATCCCACCTCCGACATTTACTAGCTGAGTGACCATGGGCAGGTCACTTAACCCCTCTAAGTCTCAGTCTTTGAATCAGTGAAATGGAGATAAAAAGAACTTGCCTCACAGGGGTATTGTGAAGATCAAATAAGATAATGTCTGCAAAGTGCTTTGCAAACCTTGAAAAGCTATATAATTTTCAGCTAATATTATTTTTGGAAAGAGAAAAATCACATTATAATGTGATTTGTCTGTATTTGAAGTTTGGATGTTCAGATTTCAAGTGCCCTTACAGCAAGATTTCCTTAGATACTTTGATGGTTCTAAGAACTCACTGAAGAGAGTATTCTCTCCACCAGTGCAAATTGCAATCCATCCTCATCTTCTCATTCTTATGCGACTTGTTTCATATAATGGAGAGCAAAAGGAGAAGGCTTTTTATGATAACCAGAGAGAGGAATGTGGAAGTTACTTGGTTTGGATGACTTTGACTAGTTTATAAAATTTGTTTACGTGATAGAAGGAATATTCTATCCTTTCTAATCTGGAGTTTCTGTGTTTATCTGCCTTGTACTCTCACTTTTATTTGTAGTGTAACTCATCAGTCAGGAACTCTGTTGGAGGTTTTATACATATTTCAGAACACTGGGAGAGTCTAACTAGTGCCACTTATAGATATAGTCTGTTATTATGAGTTTATTATACTCTCAAGTTCTATACCATTCATTTACTGGAAGCATCATGGTGATTACACTCTGGTTAGTAATTCAAAAAGCATTTATTAAGTGCCTAATATGTGTGAGGCACTATGCAGGGCACTGGGGATACAATGATGAAAAGTAAATAGTCTGTGCTGTCCCTCAAAGCAATCAAAATCTACTGGAGGCCCATGCTGCATATACAATTGGACACTCTTGTTAAAGGCATACACAAATAGGACAATAGACAAGGAGCGCTCTAGACAAAGTGCTATGAGAATTGAGGGTAGCTGGGGAAAGGAAGGAGTCAAGGAAGGCTTCATGGTGGAGGCCAGAGCTGGACCATAAAATAGAGCACTCGGGATGCCACCTCTCATGTAGGTCTCCAGAAATGATCCTGCATATGAGACATACTCTGAGAGTCTGAACTCAAAACCATAGCTCATGAGTGTCAACTGGTGGGTTCACTTTTACTAGCCTGCCAGAGAACACATTAGTTCAAAACAAAAGTACATTTAATTCAATAGCATAATAAACAAAACAACAAAAAGAGATCCCCTCCTCCAAAGGCACACAGAGTTCACTCTCTCGCAGGTTACCACACCACAGCTAGGGGAGGGCACACATGGAGGGAACATATATGACCAGGGAGCATATATAAAGGTCACATACATGAGGATATATGTAGCATAATGTAGTGCCCCTCTCTGGGCTAATCTTAATTTGAATTCTCTAAGGGATAATTACCCAAGTTCAAGATATTTAGTAGGTCTTATCCTCCTAAAACTATAACTCATGAGTCCCCATTAACACATTTCCTTCAATAGCAGGCTAGTTGACATAATTAACTCAAAGCAAAGGCATTAGTTGAAATGCCTGTAAGTGAGTGGTGAACCCTGCTGTTCTGCTTCCTTTGTTAAACTTATATTGTCAATTTTATAGCATTGGAGAGGCACCAAGGGGCACTGAGAGGTTATGTGTTTTGCTTAGAATTAAATAGCCAGTGTGTTTCAGGGGCAATACTCGAACCCAGGTCTTCTTGATATTGAGGCTCTCTAACCATTATGCCACGTTGCCTCAAATTCCTTAATTGCTTCCTCTAAAACCAATCAGTGTTAGCTTCCTCAAACTACTGACTGGTAGCAAAATGTGCTCCTTCCATCCTCTTTCTATGAGCTCACCTTCAGCAATAGATCGTTTCATCTCCCTTCCATTTAATGTGTAGTCTGTCTTGGAGCCTATAAGACATTCTCCTTCCCCTTCAGACATAGGATGCAAAAAAGTACAATGTGAGGGATGTTCTTGAATTTCATAAACACATTTTAATTTCCCAAAATCCCCCAGAGTTCGAGGGTTTCCACTTCATATATTCTCATCAAGTTGCAATTTCCTAGGTTGAAGAACTACTTATGATCAGGTTGAAAAGCCTTTTTGAGCAAGTACTGGGTCTTACTAGAATATACTTAATCAAGTAGTTTAAGAGTAAGATAAGCATGTATTATAAAGCTGTCTTAGAATATGTAAAAATTGAAAGATCTGAGGGGAAAAGGACTTGCTGAAATCCAGAAAAAAATTTCCCTAAATGTGAATAATGGTGGGTTGGTTCTCCACTTTTTGTTTTCTGCCTCTGAATTGAAGTGCTTTCCATTGCACTCATCTCTCCTTGCTTACTTCTCAGTGCCCCTTTTTCCTCCTTCAGTCTTTTCTTCTTTTATTTCCCTTGCCATCCTATGGAGAATCATGTGATTTCAAAATTTTCTACTCTCTCTCTCTCTCTAGCAGGAAATTCATATATGTGTGTGTTTGTGTGTAAATAAATATAAATACACACATATATTATCTCCCAAGAGAAATTTTATATGCCTATATATATGTAAATGTGTGTGTAAATGTTTCCCTTCCCTTCCATGTGGCACATAATTTATCTCCCCCTCCCCCCATTCTGTTCTCCCATAGGCTCAGTGCCTCAATTCATTCTGTATTGATTATATGACTCTGGGCAAGTCAGAGCCTCTGTGCTGGGGACATCTCTCTAAGACCATTCTGGTCTGCTTTGGCAGAGAGAGTTACCCCTCACAATTGCCAATCCACATTGGCTCCTTGCTTTGTTCCCTCTGAAAGGCATCCCACCACTTTTTGAAACATTTTACTGTAATGGTTCATTTGGGTGACAGCCTGAGAAATCAAGAATTCTAGGGTCTGTTTCAGTTTTGCTAATGAATATTGTGAAATCTTAGGAAAATCATTGGACCCTTCTCTGCTTAGACATCTTCTTCTAACCTGGGATTCTTCATAGGTTTTATGTCATGGACCCCTCTGGAAATCTGATAAAGCTTATGGACCCCTTCTCCAAATAAATATTTTTAAAAGCATAAAATAAAGCAGATTGAATTACAAAGGAAACCAATATATTACAATATAGTTATAAAAATATATTTTAAAAATCAGTTCACAGACCCCAAGTTAAGAACCTCTGCACAAGATGATAGCTACTCTACTTTTATACTTATTTTAAAACATTTATTTGTTTTTAATTTATGGAATAAAACAAGCATTTCTGTAATATAGCATGATAAAAAGATAATCACACACAAAACTGTGTATTATACACAACTTGCTATTCCTTTTAAATATATAATAAAGTTATCATATAATTTTTTTCCTTTTTTTCTCCCCCCACCCCCTGCCCTAGAGATGGTTATCATTAGATACAAAATTTACATATATATATATATATTTGCAGGTGGGGGTGGAGGGCTAGTAGTGTTAGAACCTTACTCTCATCTGGGTTGAAGAGGAAACAATCATGTACATCTGGAGGGGTGTAAAAGTCTTCTGAACTTGTAGAGAGGTGAGAAAACTGGGGGACAGGGTAGGGGAAAGAAAGAGAGACTGAGAAGGAAAATAGTAAAAAGGAGGGAAATTCACAAATAGTATTTATAACTTTGGATGTGAACGGGATGAACTTGTATTTGACAAGTGTAAAGACAAGATTTTGAGAAAGGAATTCATCAATAGGTAAAAATTGTTGGAAAAACTGGAAAGCAGTATAACAGAAACTGGGCATAGATCAATATCTTATGCCATTTACCAAGATAAGGTCAAAATGAATATGTTATTCATTTTGTAAATATTGTAAAATATTGTGAAGATGAACATTTCTAAAGTGCTATGAGAGCTAAGATGAAAATATTATTTAAATATTATTTTTATATTTTAAATATTATTTATATATAAATATATAAATATATCTTTAATATAAAAATATATAATAAATAAATATATTTATATATTATATATAAATATATATTTATATATTTAAATATTATTTATATATTTTAAATATTATTATTATAGTTTAACACTATATTGAAACATCTTAGAAGAGCTTAAGAAAGATAGGTAAAATAATATTGTATTATTTGGGGTAGTGATCCCCAACTCTGTGGAAAGAAACTACTTTGCTCCTCACCTGAAGCCTCTTTACCTACAAGAATGAGAAGGGAGATGCTGATCAAGAAGTATGAGCCCTTGAGGGATGCTAATGGGGAAGTATCTAGGTGCTGACAGATCAAGACGGCCATACTCCCCCTCCCTCCCTTAGGAAAGTGTGCAAAAAGTCAAGAATGAAAACCAGACCATGGATTGAGTGGTAACCAAATTTAGAAGGAAAATTACTTCATGTTTAGTTAAGATCATAGCCTTCCCTCATGCCCTGAAGGGATGAGAGTTATGACCCACCTAAAGACAAAATCCCTTTTCCCCATTCTGTAGGGATTAAAGTATTGATTAGAGAGAGAATAATTCCCTTTGATTACTTCAGGTAACCCTATAGTTAAGAGAGAAGTTCTAAGAGAGAGTCCTTGAAGAGAGTGACTGGAGATGAATGGAGTGGTTTTAAGGATAATGCTTCTCCAAGGGTGTTCCTGAAAAATTAGAAGTGACTATTGGGTTATTACATGAAGTAGAACATCAATCCCAAACTGTGTTTTATCATATTGTGAGATTTTCTTTGTTCAAGATTCTCATAAATGTTATTTCAAAATGTCATGTGCTAGAGATAATCTAGGGATACAAGGGGCTTCTGCTGGTTTGGACATTTCTCACTCTAAGCTAGAAATGCTTGGATTTAGAATGATATCAAATTAATAAAAATGTTTTTGGAAGACACACCAAAAATTTAGTGAGGTATTAATAATTTTTTTCTTTGAAAAGTCAAACTGGGAGAAAAGACAGGAAAAAAGATCTTAATAAAAAAAATGACATGAAATATATATGGGCATATATATGTATTTTTTTAAATCCTAAAATTGAGCAATGAAATGCTGTAGACCTCATTTTAAAAAAAGTAAAAGGAGCCAAGGAAACAGAAATTAAGAAATATCCTATCACATAAAGAAAGAAAAAAGACAAATTATTCTTTAATAACTAAGAATTCTAATATAATTATCAAAATAATTAATGGTAAAATTATATTCTGGTTATAATTTACAAAAATAGTTATAAATAAAATATTCAAATTTTTTTCTTGTCAATTTTAAATAATTAATATTGCTTGTTAAAAAAAACCAGTCATTTTATTAATGTAAGGACTTCCTGGTGTGTCTCTCCCAATCGAGATGTATTCTCTGCACATTATAGTTGCAGAGAATTGCCTAGAGGCACCATGAGGTTAAACAACTGTCCCCCTCACAAGCATGGGCTGAGCTGGTACTTGCACCTAAGTCTTGCTGACTCTGCCACTAGCTCTCTGTCCATTATTCTTTGCTTATTTGAGGGATCCAAAGTAGAAATAATTTATTTGTTAGACTACTGGGCTCGTGATTCTGATACTTCATCCTTTATAATTCCTGCCACTCTCAAGATTTCAGATGAAAGCAAAGAATACCTCTAGCATACTGGATAGTCATTTGACCAAGGGGAAAGAAATACAGATAGGTGAAATGAATATTGGTAAGACACTAGGCTGCCTTTTCTGTCTCCTTTCCTGTAAAGACTGAAATCCATCATCAGATCTCTGCTGTATTTCTGAGGAGGGAATATGAAAATTTTCTATGATACATTTAACAACAACAAAAATTAAACTCAACAAAAAGTTCTTTAAAATTACAATGTAAGGGAGTCTTTATAATTCAGGATGAGAATGATCCTTTTAAAACAAAATCGAGTAAGTGTTCATGCAATGTGTTCTAGTGACCTTTCATTGTAAAGTAGCTCAGTAAAAATGTTACATGAAACAATGTGAATAAATACTAACATGAAACTGGCTTTTCCTAGAAAAAGGAGAATTGTCTGGGGTGGAGAAAAGGAGGGGGTGTGTTCTTTTAAAATAATAAACTTTGATTTTTGATTGCTTAAAGCCATTTGCATTTAATAATAGCACAGTCCCTAATTGTGTGACTTAACAGAAAGGCCCAACACAAAAGATTGATTGCCGACGGGTGGTAATTGGGCTTTGCTATTTAGTAATGAATGTAGAATTTTATAGACTACCAGAGATGAAAGATGACTGGGATAAAACCTAATTCAAACTCAAGTACCTATAAACCTTTATATGCTCATGCCCCCATTCTTTGTCTCAGAAGACCAGATTAGATTTATTCTGCTTGGCCCCAAATGGTGGAACTAAGGAGGACGAATGGCTAGGAGCTTCAGGGGGGCTTGCAGGCCCCCTATAAAGGAGAGTTAAGCAGAACTGTCCAAAAATGGAACTGGCTGCCTTGGAAGGTGGTGAGTTGTTTGTCCCTGTAATTCTTCAAGAAGGCCTTTCCTGAGCCTAACCTTTGGCTCCCATTGCCTGCCTTTTCTCCCTGACTTCAGATGGCTTTAGAACTATTATTTTGCCTCTATTATGAATTTCTTTTCCGGATTTTCCATTCACTGCTCCTAGTCTTATGAACTCTACCCTATTTGACCCTCTCACTTTGTTTTCTTTTCATTTTATTCTTTTTCTTCCCAACTTCCTTGTCTCTGAGGCTTCTACTGAACGTGCTGCTTCTGTTCCTTTAATGAATGAATGAATAATTTTTTAACTAGACTGGCTGATCATTTGCAAGTTGGGACTGAGGTAGAGGGGATTGATGTTCCAGACAGAGGTTGGATTAGGTCATCTTTTTTTTCTTTCTAGGATCTATGATTCTAAAATATTGAATTATGTCCTAAATGGTAATTCTTGAGATTCTGCATTGACTCTTAGGAAGTATAAACTTCAAGTTTATTTATAAAGTTCAATTTATTTATAAAATTCAATTTATAAAGTTCAATTTAATTCAATTCAAAGAACATATACTTTTAAAAATTAATTACTTGCCATGTTGGCAATGGGTTTTGTTGACAACTGCTTTGTTTCTAACCAGCCCTAGTGGTAATGAATATACTAGCCGTCTGCTAAAGGAGATAGGCTATCCTTTGTACTTACAGTGGAGAAAGCCAGTGAGAAGTAGACTTACAGTGAGAAGTATAGTTGAATCTGACCAAAGGCAAAGAATGTTCTTATGAAGTCTAGATGGGGCGAGCCATTTAACCCTCTGGGCCTCAGTTTCCGTGATTACAGAATGAAAGGCCTGGACAAGATAATTTGCCTTCCAATTCTAATATTCTGTAAGTCTAGAGACAGTAAGTGAACCATAGAATGGCACAGTGGCTAGAAGGCCAGCCTTGGATTCAGAAAGATCTGGGTTCTAGTCCTATTCCTCACACACATGAGCTGTGGGACTGTCAGAAGTCAAGTAACTTCTCAGTATTTCAAGGAATTCACTAGGATTCTAAGTTAAGGAGGAGTTGCTAATCTGTCTTGGTGGAGTGAGTTTCCATAGAAGGAGTTCTACACATCAATGAATTATGTCTGGGTGCATGCACATGTGTGTGTGTGCACACACGCTCAGAGCGAGCTGAAAATCATTAATAGATTGCCATTAATATCACAATCATTCTTAGTGCCTGGCAGAAAATTACCACACCATTTTACATCCTCATCTGAAAAGAGATACTTGATCCTGGAACTGGAGGGGTAACAGTGCACAAGAATCCAAAGAATCTTTTATTCTTTAAAGATTTTTAATTGTTTTTGTTTAATTTCCTAATATAATATAACTTTATAATATATAATGTAACTAATATAATATAACTTTAATTTCCTAATATAACTCTTACCTTCTTTTGTTGTTCTTGAGTTGTTTCAGTTGTGAGTTACTTTTTGTGGCCCCATTTGAGGTTTGCTTGGCAAAGATGCTAGCATGTGGTCTACTATTTCTTTCTCCAGCTCATTTTACAGATGAGGAAACTGAGGCAAATAGGGTTAAGTGACTTGCCCAGGGTCACACAGCTAGTAAGTGTTTAAGGTCAGATTTGAGCTCAGAAAGATGAGTCTTCCTGACTTTAAGCCCAGTACTCTATCCACTGTGTCACCTAGTTGCCCTTTGCCAGCAAGTAAATCCTTGTAAAATACAATTTAAAAAATAAAAGAAAAAAATCAATTCAACACAGCCAATCAAAGCATCAACATTATTGACAATATATGAAATATTATACACCCATAATCCCCATCTCTGCAAATAAAGGAGGAGAATGCATTTTCTTAATTCTTCTCTGGGACCAAGTTTGACTGTTATTGTTACACAGCATTCAGGTTTTTGTTTTGTTTTGTTTTTTTAAAATCTTCTGAGGGGCAGGTAGGTGGCACAGTGAAAAGAGCATGGGCCCTGGAGTCAGGAGGACCTGAATTCAAATCCAGCCTCAGACACATAACTCTTACTAGCTGTGTGACCCTGGGCAAGTCACTTAACCCCATTGCCTAGCCAAAATAAATAAATAAATAAATAAATTCTGTTCTTTCCATATACATTGTTGTAGTTATTGTGTATATTGTTTTCCTAGGTCTGCTTACTTCATTTTGTTACAATTCATATATGTCTTCTCATGTTTTTCTGAATTCTTCATATTCATAATTTCCTTTGGCACTGTAATATTCAATTATGTTAATACACCACATCTTATTTAGGCTTTCTCCTGCTGATGGGTACCTATTTTGTTCCCCATCCTTTGTTGCCGCCTCCCCACCCCCACCGTGTTGCTATGAGTATTTCAGTGTATATCAGGCCTATCTGTTCTTAACCTCCTTGAGCTATATAAGCAAGAGCACAATGAGTGAATCTTTTTTTTTTTTTTAATTAAGTGAGGGAATTGGGGTTAAGCGACTTGCCCAAGGTCACACAGCTAGTACGTGTCAAATGTTGGGTCTGAGGCTGGATTTGAACTCAGGTCCTTTTGACTTCCGGGCCGGTGCTCTATCCACTGCACCACCTAGCTGCCCTGAGAAAGCTTCTCTAGGAAGCTAGGTGATACAGTGGATTTAATATTGAACTTGGAGTTAAGAAGACCTGAGTTCAAATTTAGCTTCAGACATTTATTAGCTGTGTGACTCTGAGCAAGTCATTTAGCGTCTCTGTGCCTCAGTTTCCTCATCTGTAACATAGAATAAAATAAAAATAGCACCTGCCTCTCAGAGTAGACAGGAGAATAAAACGAGATAATATTTGTAAAATACTTTGCAAATCTTAAAGTGTTATAGAAATGCTTCTTCCAAATATTATTATTTTATTCTAAGTAAGGGTTCTTAACCTGGAATCCATGAACTTTTTTTGTTTTTTTTGTTTTCAAATATTTTGATAATTATATTTCAATATAATGTTTCCTTTGTAGCTATATGTATTTTGTTTTATATATTAAAAAATGTTATTTTGGGTTGGAGTCTATAGGCTTCACTGGCCTGCCAAAGGTGTTCATGACAAAAAAGGTGAAAAACCCTCTAATCTAAGCAAATATTAGTATCTTTTTTAGGAGAATGTAAGTTCCTTGACACCAGAGACTATGTCATTTTTGTCTTTGTATACTGCATAGAGTGGGCAGCTAATAAATATGTGTTGAATTGGATGAAAAAAATAGGTCAATTGAGGGCCAACCCTGTGGTATGTGAAGAAAACACAAAGAAGTGTCAGATAGTCCCTGTTCAAAAGGAGCTTAACTGAGGAGATGGGACATGAATAAGATAATAATACAATGTGACATATGACAAATTTGCTTCCATCACAGCATTATTCCAATGGATCATTGTGGGGTTGAGGTGAGCCTAGTTACGCCAGTGGGACACAAGCACTGGCTGATTTTTCAATACAGAGAAATAGTAATAGCTAACATCTATATAGCTTATAAATTATGTGTCAGACACTGTACTTTACAAATATTATCTCATTTTGTCCTCACAACAATCCTGGGAGTTGGTGTTATTATTTTACCCATTTTGCAGTTGAGGAAACTGAGGCAGACAGAATTTAAGTAACTTGCCCAGGTCAGTGTACGTAATGTCCAAGGTAGGATTTGAACTCAGGTCTTCCTAACTCCAGACCCAATTCTCTATCCCACTGATCCACTCTACTGTGTTCCAGGAACTGTGATGGCCACTGTGGTTGTCATCAGAGGATTAGTTTGAATTTGGAGAGGTTCATCACCCAAAAGCTGCTCAACAGATGTTGGTTTTTTTTTTTTTTTTTTGCCAGAGCAGCTCATACATACAAACTACCATGTTATGTAGTGATTGTGATCAAGCACGTAGGAGGAAGTGTCCATGAAGTCACAGATCTTTGAAAGCAGTGAAATCCAGAGTATATAATACATAATGGTAGTAACAATAATAGCTGCAGCAACTTACACTTAGAACTTTTAGGGTGAGCAGATAATAGGTACTAGAGATGTTCTCTGAAGGGAAGGATCGCTTTGGGCTGGAGTGCTCAGGAAACAGGAAAGGCTTTACCAAAGAGTTATGACAAGCCAAACTTTGATGGCAATGGAGGCTTTGGACATAGAGGGCATTTATGGCAGGGGAATTGGTGAGAATAAAAGAATGGAGGTGGATTTATGCATGATGGCCACAGGGTTTGTGAAGGGAGAAAAACTCACAAGATTAGAGAAGTGTCTTTTGCAAAGCACCTTGAATGCTAGCTCTAAGAGTCTGGACGTTACTCTCTGGGCAATGGGGAGCCATTGGAAGTTTTTGCAGACTGTAATGATATTGACAAAGCAGTATTTTAGGAAGATTTATCTGTTTGGTCAATTGGAATAGTATGAGAGTAAAAATAGCCAGACCAATTAAGAGACTAACATAGCAGTCTAGGTGGTGGACTAGACTAGAAGAAAAGCAGGGGGAATGTAAAGGAAGAGGTAGATTTGAGAGGAAAGACAAGGTACAAAGAAATAAACACCCACATCTATCAATATAAAACAAAGCAGTATATTAGGAAGATAAGAGATTAGAAAGTAATGGAAAAAGGCAGCAAATTCTTGAGTCAGGGGTAGAGTAGAAGGTTCAAGTAGATTGACTAATGACCTGTGTGTGGGTTTACTACAGTTCTGTGAATTTGTCAGTAAAAAAAAAAAAATATCTGAAACCTTTATCCAACAACTTAAATACCTGACTCTTTTTTAATCATCTGTGTGTTTTTCTCTAGGAATCTTTTGTAGCTTAACACATAAAGCATTGACTTAATCTTTGCCTGAACTCATGTTGGAGATAAGTATTATATGAAGCCAACAGACAAACAAACAAACAAACCCAACCAACCACTACCAACAAAAATGTCCTTCGAAAATAAATTTTTAAAAAAATGTAAATTCTAGTTTTCTTGACATGCTATCATGTTCTATTACAGGTTGATGGTCGAGCAGGTCTACTGATCTTAACCCCAATCTGAAAGGGTTTGTGGTGGTATATAATAGTGAATGATCACACTGCAAGTGCCCAAGATGTTCTGACTTGGAAAATAAATGTACTCAAGTTCTCCATTACTTAGTTTTATCGTTGTCAGTTTGCCCGCTTTCTAGTACCAAAGAAAACAGAACTGTAATCACAAGGAAATGGAAATGAATGACATGAATGAGTGATGGTGCCTTTGGGTCTATTTATATTACTTGTCTCTAGAGCAGGAAAAGCAGAGTGATGTTTGTTTCATGGTTGTGATGTTCCCAAGGTTTTTTTTTTTCATAATGGGCTTATAGAATTTAAGTGGTAAGGGACCTCAGAAGTCATCTAGTCTACCCCTACCTAATTTTACAGTTGAGGAGACTGAGGCTTTGGGAAGGCAAGTTAACTGTTGACTTTAGTTCAATAACCATTTATTAACAACTCATATTTATGTAGTGATTTAAGATTTGTAAAGCTTTTGACACGTATCATCTCATTTTATCCTCGCCAAGCTCCCATGAGGGTTAGGTAGTTGATATTATTATTTCCATTTTACAGGGGCTTTCGAGAATTACACAGCTCATATGTGCCTGAATCAGGATTTAAACCCAGTTCTTTCTGAGTAAAAGCTGAGCACTGTCCACTATGCTCACTGTCTCTAAATGCCTACCTTGTGAAAAGCACATTTGGCACAGAAACACAGACTTTGCCTTTAAAAAACTTCTATTATCCTGGAGGTGGGGTGGTGGGAATAAAACATTCATACAGGTCAGTAAATCTAATGTAATTTGACGAGGAGAGTGCTAACAGCCTGGCAGAACTGCAAAAGCTTTGAGTAATAGTATGTGATGTGCCCCTGGAAGGAGCCTGAGGACTCTTAAGAAGTGGGAATGAGGAAGAAGTTCCAGTGTTTGTGAAGGGATGAAGGAATTTTTTGCAAAAGCAGGAGATGGAATGCTAGATGCAGAGACTAGAAAGCTGGCCGATCTTATTGTGGTCTTAGAGCTAGGGTGGAAGGGAGATTAGCTGATACAACCCCTTATTTCATAGATGGGCCCAGATGTCATGGTCCTCTTCAAGAATAAAGGACAAACCACAACCTGTGAATAGTCCGAGCTGCCTGAATGGGCACCTGGCTGGCCAGTTCCAGTTGGCCAACTCAGCTCATCATCCTCTCCTCCTTTCCCATCTCCTCCCCTTACCTGAGGGTGTTCTGCCCAAAGGAAGGTAAATTTTGATGACCCAAAGCTACCTAGTTAACTTGAGGTTTACTGGCTATATTTCTTTTTCAAAGACCTTAAACCCAATTCACTCTGGATCTCAGGGATTGGATAGCAACAAGTCCCTGCCCAAATATCACTTAATGGTTATTTTTTGGGCTCTCCTGGCTCAGAGTGAATGTAAATAGTAAATGTTTCCCTTTTGGCCAGCAACCCAGTAGGTGTTCCCTCCCAATTTGATTTTTTTTTTTTTATTAAAGGAGCCATCCCTTGACTCACTTCTTAAAGAGGCATTGCCTCACTCAAAGTGAGAACCTGAAAAGACCTTAGTTTAAAAGGGCCAAGGATGTCTCCCACTGCATCTTGGGCCATCTCCAGTCGTCCTGATAGATATCTGGCGAATGGACCCAGATGACTTGGGAGGAGAAAGTGAAGACTTTGCACAGCCCTCCCTCTCTCAAATCAAAGTCGATTGCAAGTCATGTCATCATCTCCCTGATGTCATGGTCCTCTTCTAGGATGAAGGACAAACCACAAGATGGGCCCAGGGAGGCTAAAGGGTTTATCCTGGGTCACACCCCAAACTAGTGTCAGTGACTGATTCAAATCTGCACTGATTTTCCAAGGCATTTTCATAAAGTCTCCATTAGGCAGGTCTGAAGATGTATAAGGAGAAAAGAATTAATCTCTTAATCTATATTAATCTAACTGGATCTATAGTCAGTCCAGGACAGATCCTAGAGGCAGCCTTTTAGCATGCATAACTGAGTGGGGTATGGTTGTCCATGTCTGTAATCCTGGCTCCCAGGAAGCCTGAGGTTGATAGATCACTTGAGTTGGAGAGTTCTGAGCTGCCAGTGGAGTTAAAGCTGATGGGGTGTCTATACTAGGTCTTAGCTGGGATAAGGGGATAGTGGGGTGCCAGCCCAGGTCAGAAATGAATCAGGTCAAAGTTCTTTTGTTGATTAGTAGTGGGATCTGGCTGGAGTAGCCCCTGCATTTACAGCCTGCTGAATATGGGGAGATCCAGCCTTGAAAAAAAAAAAAAGAATCCCTGATATGGGTTTATTATGATTTGCCCCTTTTCCCTAAAAGGAGAGTCCTGAGAAACAGCTGGCTAATTTGTTGGTTCTGCCTAGTTGGGTTCCAGTCTACTGAGGTTTTATTGTATTTTGATTTTTTAAGGAATTACAATCCCTTAACATGCTTTTTTGGGCTCTGTGCCCACTCACCACAAACCTCTTCTCAACATGCTTATATTTTAGGAAATGGTTCTGATGTATAGTGAAGGCTAACTTCAGAATAGTCTACATTTCAGGTACTATAATATAACATTACCCATGATCTAAATGCTTCCTCTGATTCCCACTGCATCTTGTGTTAGGATCTTCTGTAAGACCTCCCAGAATATACAATGGCAGATACTCAAGGTGCTTGGGTTACACATACCTAAACACTCACAGGATATTGCTGTGGGCAGATCAGGTTTGCTCATGGCTGGGGAGGAGTCAGTGAACCATTACTTACTAAATACTCGATACTAACATGATTATCATTATTTAATTAAAGGAATAGTGTCTAAGTTGAATACAAATAACAATTATATTGGGGAATTCCAGGGGATAGAGTGAGTATAATTTGCTACTATGAAAAAAAGCTGCCAAGATAGATGACCAACTCTAGCTAAAAGACAGAAGGTACATAAAATGAAATATGGATGGTCCCCCAACTGCATTTGAGCAAATAGTTTAAATTTTCTCCCCTGGAAACACTGTTTATTAGAGCTATAGACATATAGCAAAATGGGTCATTCTATATAATCAGATGCTAATTCATGTGCAAAATGTAAGGGTTGGACTAGATCATGAGATCATAGAATCTAGAACCTGACTGCTCTCAGAGGCTTAGTTCAGCTCCTATATTTTTACAGGTGAAGAAAAGGCTTAGCGACTTGTCCAGGTTCATATATGAATGGAATTTAAATCCAGGTCCTTTGATTACAGGGTCCCTTCTAACTCTGAATGCTATTATCCTATGACCTGTGACCTATTCCTGGCTTACATACTTCAAGGTTTTCTGTGATTCCATAGGGTGGGTTATAGCCAAGCCTTTTCTCTATGCATAACTATGGGTGTGGACATGGGGTATAATGGAAAAAGTGTTGAAGCTGCTGGAGTCAAGATTTGGACATTTGGATCCTGTTTCTTTCTCTCCTTGTCTGTGCAGTTCTGGTCAAGTTGTTAAACTTCTCCAGCATTTAGAATCTAGTATTCAGTTTTGTCACCTTAAAAATGAGGGGCTTAGACTCAGTAACCTTTCACTTTTTTTTTGCTTCTTTCCTACCAGCCATCTCCAGTTGTCCTAATCTATATCTGGCCACTGGATCCAGATGGCTGTGGAGGAGGAAGTGAGGCTGGTGACTTTGCACAGCCCTCCCTCATTTAAATCCAATTCACTTGCAAGTCATGGCATCATCATCCTGATGTCAAGGTCCTCTTCCAGAATGAAGGACAAATAACCACAACCAGCCCTAAAGCGATGATCCCATGAGCCTAGTCCCTCTTTCAATACAAACAGCAACCCTCTCATACCTTCCTTTTTTTTTTTTTAAAGGCAATGGGGGTTAAATGACTTGTATAGGGTCACACAGCTAGTAAGTGTCTGAGGTTGGATTTGAAATCAGATCCTCTTGATTCCAGGATCCTTGCCACTTAGCTATGCCACTTAACTGCCCTCCCCTATACCATTCTAAAAGGCAATATTTTTCATCAGTTGCTTTGGCTAAAAACATTCATCACCTGGTGGCCAACCACTTAATGAGGTTCTCCACTTTTAGTTCTACACTCAGAATAGACACTCAGTTAAGCATTGGGCCCACAGTTACAGCCTTTTCCACTTGATAGGACTTGCCTATTCAGGCTTAATTTTAGGACATTAGGGGAGGTTGGCTTTCATAATTCTAAGAACAAGCTACCTCCAACAGACTTCCAGGAAGACCAGCCATAGGAACTCCCCTCTCAGCTGCCACCACTTAGGATTATCCTACCCTCCCAGTCTTGATATGATGCTGCCTCACACTAACCTTTCCTAGGGGAGGACTGGGTGGGGGGAGGGCAGGGCAGGGTACTTTTCCAAGGCTATTCCCTCTTCTTCCCTACCACGTATTCTCCCTAACCTCCAGAACTGCAGCAGGAGAGATGTTCTTAGCCTTCTACCCGTTTCTTCACTCCCAGTATCCCAGCCCTGCTCTCTGCAGTGACAGTGAAGCCACTTCGGAAAAAGAAGGGAATCCCTCCAGCACTTTCCCCACCCTCCTCCTGGAGCTCCTGTTCTGCCCTTCCCCCAACAATTCCCACCACAGAATCTCCATCCCTGTTCTAACCCCTCACTAGTCCCTCTCAATACTGTTGGAGCTCTTGTTCCAGGCTACAGTCACCAACAGTCACAACAGACTTTGTAATAATGATGGTGATGAATAGCAACTCACATTTGCATTGAATACTTTCCTCAACAAACCTGTGAACTAGTCATGTGACTATTATCATTCCCATTTCACAGATGAAACAGAGGTTCAGAGAAGTTAAATGACTTGCTCAGGTCACACTGCTTGTACACAGTAGAACTGGATTTAGAGTTGGAAAAGACCGTGCCTGAACCTGGCTGATACTGCCCAGGAAGGGGGGAAAGTTACCCTGACACTTTAAGCTGGAACTCAGAACTCCCTTCCTATAATAGAAACAATATCATTCTTGGTGGTTAGGCTTCCAGGGCCCACCCACAAAAACCTATTTAACCCATGACACCCTTACTTCAATAGCTCCAGAAACTCATTTTCTCTTCCTCCACAATGTAGGTCATAACCCTTAGTAAGTTGCTGTGGCTGAAAATTATCATTTACTAGTATCCAGTCTTGTGGTGATGAACCTTTCTGATCTTAGCTGGGCTGGTCCTCGAACAAAAAGCCCATAGCCAGGTTGAACTTGAAGACTTTTGAGACTGCTAGCATCTGTCAGAGGTTGCCCTGTACTGATTTTTAACAGCCCAGGGGGCACCTTCTTAACGAAAGGAGGCACATCAGAAATGGACCATTAGTAGAGGTGAAGTATTAGACTGGTACGTTATAGTTTAAATAGGCTTTGGGAATTGAGCCCGGTATTCTAACCATCATGTAGGATCACAAGATTTTGAGCTGGAAGGTGATTTTGAGATCACCTGTTCCAATGCCATAATTTTGCAGTTGAAGAAACCAAAGATTAGGTCATTTGACTTTTCCAATGTCACACATTTTAAGTGGCATGGGTCGGGTTTGAACTCATCCGATTCCAAATGCAGTGTTTTTTGCACCACGTCACACAATCAAATCTTGCTTCTTTAGGTAAATTCATTAGGGTCCCACATGCATTTTAAATGAACTTGTGAAGAATTCATACATGTATCAAGAAATACCTTTTCATTTTGGTCAGTTCCCACACAAAGGATTCAGCCTGAGCTAACACACCATGTTCATTTTTGTAATATTTCAAAAGAGAAACAATGTACCTGAATTGGAGAAACAATGTTCTTATATTATGTACTGGCTGCTTTTAATTTCTTTTCTATTCCCTCCTGGTAGAAATGTTCATGCATATTATAGAGAACTAATCATACTATGGACCTTCTTTTGACTTCTTCAGAGGTTAAATGGCGATTACCCAGTGATCTTTAGGACAACTTGAACTTTTGGCACATTTTTATAATAGGCAAGGGAGAGCAGGACTGGTTTGGATTCAGGATTTTGTTCAGCCTGGTTTGTGGAAGTAGCTGAGCCCTGGAGACTTCCATGGGCAGTAAAGGACAACAGCACTAGGCCATTATAGAAAGCTCCAATAAGCAAGTGACTGATCCCCTTCAGTAGCAATGGGGTACTGTGAAAAGAATACAGCCTCTTTGAAGTCAGATAACTTGCATATAATCTCTGGTGGGGCCTCAATTTCCCAATCTGTAGAAGGAGAGGGTTGGATTAGATGGCCTCTGAGGTCTCTCCCATCCAACTCTAAATCTGGGATCCTTTGGGGCACGAATATCTACACCAGTTTCACCTTCACAGTGCTTTACAGTCTTGTGTTGAACCCCAATTTTCAATTTACCAAAATTTTGTCAGACCAAGTCTATCAGGACCTTAACATTGAATTCTCAGTACAGCCGGAAGGGGGCACTGTTGTCACACCCAAATGTAGAGCGCTGCAGGCCTCAGTATGCAGAGAAACTCAGTACCTCCTTTCAGGGCTATTTTGTTTCTTTGTTCTGGGAAACTGTTTTCTTGGCCTTAGTCTATCATCCAGGGTGGGAGGAGCTGTTGTCCTCAGAGCGCAGAGAAGTTGAGACACAAAAATCACTGAGAGATTTTTCAACCAACTTTCTTTCGTTTTCTCTGAAGCAATCAAAAATTAAGTGGGGACACAAAAAGAAAAGCAGAGAAAAGAGGACCACAGCAAATGCGTCCAAATAAAGAAAACAATGTTTTGCTTGGCAAGCTCTTCTGGGGAAAATGAGATTAGAATTTAGGGTCCCCGTTGCCCAGTGCTGCTGTCTGAAGAGATGCAGAAGGATTTGCTGTACTGTCCTTGTAAACCTGGAGCTGTTTCATTCTCCTCATTGTGTCTTGAATCTCAGAAAGCTCTTAAAGTCATAAAACCAGAGCCTGGCTTTTAAGTCAGACAGCAGCCCCCACTGTGTCTCACCATCTATTCCCTATGTGATCATTTAATGCTAAAGTCATTTAACTTTTTTGCGTCTGAATTTCCTATTCCTTAACAAGGAGATAATGAGCTCATTTGAGATGCCTGGGTGAAAAGTGGCAATTAAAGAGACAGAATTTCAAAAGCAAATCTGCCTACTGCTCCTCAGGCTTACCAATGGATCGTGTCAGAACTGGAGCACTTTTTCAACCTTTGTTAACAAGCTGTATATTTGTCTACATGTATTTTTCTATTGATTTGTCCCCAAAATAATTCTTTTTCAGGGCTTCAGAGTATGGCCTTTTACATTTGTCAGTCAGTATATGCATCCTGTAGTC
Source organism: Vombatus ursinus (assembly GCF_900497805.2). Classification (NCBI taxonomy): domain Eukaryota; kingdom Metazoa; phylum Chordata; class Mammalia; order Diprotodontia; family Vombatidae; genus Vombatus; species Vombatus ursinus. Next base: position 22,073,979 of record NW_020954552.1, on the reverse strand, counting down.
AAAATGCTAATAGTGAGCATACATCAGGTCTACCCTTTGTAACAGGTCTTTGTGGGGGAGGTTGGCAAACCAAGCATCTAATGAATTCAGGCAGTATAGACAGACAGTCTGGCTCATTCTTGTCATTGTCTTCTATATTCTGGTTAATTTCTCCAAAAACAGAACACAAAATTTCCAGAAAATTAGATACAAAGGAAAATGGTTTATTTCTATATGAACTTACATTATTTCATCAAGAAAGCTGAATATTTCTTCCCTAATTGTTTAATTGCCCAGAATCCTCAGTTCTTCTGGGATTAAATCTATTTATGAAGTAACAGGAGGTATAGTCTAATTGCAAAAATGAAAATGAGTACAAGACTAAGAACATTTTTACATGGTGAATTATTATTTAAAATCATAATGGAAGCAGTTTGGGGCAGTTTTCCTTTTTAACAACATCAAACCCTTTGATTTTCTCTCCCTTATTTCTCTTCCACATTCATTCTGGTAATGCTGTTTAGAGACTACTTGCCCAGTATCAGATTCCTGCCTGAGCTGAACTGTATATAGAACTAAGTGAAGCCTGTGTTTCAGAAGTGCCATAAAATCTGCAATACTTATTCAAACACATGAGCTTTTGGGCTACAAAGGTCCCTTCTTCTGGTCCCTTCTTCATGCCCAGACATGCTTGGGAGTTTTGGCAACAGGCCTAGGAAGCAAAGCCCAAATAAAACCTTCATTTTCACTGCTGTGAACAACAGTCAATTCTTTAATGTAATTACCTGGAACACATTAAAAGTTAAGATCCAGGAGCCCTGGAGCATGCAGAAGACTGTAGAAAATGGGGGAAATGGTCCAAGGGCACCTGCCTTTGTAAGGAAGGAGTTGTACTACAGATCCCTGGGAGATGGCATAATTCTATTTATTCGGCTCAATAATGGGGGTAATTAATGTTTTACAAAGGTGTACAATGCACATAATCTGAAGAATGCCAATTACTGCTTAGTCTTAAATTCTAGACTCACTATCTTATTAAAGAAATTAGTGACCAGTATGTCTGCTTTCAATGTCTCTTTCATGTTGCTGGCCCTGTCCCTTTTTGAATGTAAGTATTTCTGCTTTTTAAATTTGTGATATCTCATTTTCCTCCCTCCAGGTACCTTAGTTATTCCAGGGAAGAGAGAGGAAAGAGGTGCTTCATTATCACTGATGACCTCATATGCTCTAGATATTACAACCCAGAAAATTACCAGTTGATAGGTGGCAAAGTCAAACACTGTGAGCTTTCTTTTTCTGCTCCTTCCTCAAGTTGCAAGGCAGAGTCCAATTCAACCTTCCTGTGTTCACAAAGAAGAGAGAAGGCTCAAATAAACACTGCAAGAGAGTGTGTAAACTCAGTTAAGAAAGGCAAATGGTGTCCATCTAAATCAAGTCATCAAGCAGGGGTGAAAATGGCAACTTGATGGGAATACTTTAGGATCCTGCATTTGGGAAAACTACTCTGAAGTGTCTATAGTAAGAGTGCTGAATTGGGAGTCAGAGGGCTAGGGTTCACATCCCTACTCTGGTATTTACCACCTGTGGGACTTCCAGCAAATCATTTAACCCCACTGTCCTGCAGTTTCCCATCTGTAAAGTGAAGAGATTGCTCTCTAAGTTCTATCCCAGTTCTAAATCTTATACACCTATGGTCACCAGAATAGAATTCTTGTTAATAGTTAGACATTACATAAATATACATAATATACTTATAGTGTTTATATAAATATGTGTAATATAGTTATAATGTTTGTACAATATATAAACATTAAAAACTGTAACCTGCAACGAACAGTACATTTCAATATACTGACAGGTTCTAGAAGAAGAAATAACATTGGGGCAGGTGGCAAAGTGGATAGAGTTCTGGCCTTGGAGTCAGGAGGACCTGAGTTCAAATCTGGCCTCAGACACTTGACACTTACTAGCTATGTGACCCTGGGCAGGTTACTTAATCCCAACTGCCTCACCAAAAAGCAAATTCAAAAAAACCCGAAAAAAGAAAACAAACAAACATATATCAAGCTTATGTCATCTTATTCATTGATAAGCAAGTTTCACAAAGTACAAGTAACACCACTTGATTCCCCGAGGTTCTTTTTGATTCAGCGACACTGGTTTTTTTCCTCTACCATGAACAAAACACTCCATCTCTGCTCTAGGATTTTTCTCTGGCTTTCCCCCATTCCTGGGATACTGTCCCTCTGAATCTCCTCCTCCAGGCTTCCCTGTCTTCCTTCAAGTCCCAACCAAAATCCCACCTCTACAAGAAACCTGTCCCAACCCCTCTTAATTCTAATGTCTTCTCTCTTTTATTTTCTATTTAATTGTTATTAAATAGATCCCATTATTTATTATTAAATAAATCCCATGCCTCCTATTGGGGCAGGTAAGTGGCACCCTGGATAGAGTGACAGACTTTTAGTCAGGAAGACCTGAATTCAAACTGGCCTTAGGCACTTATTAATTGTATGATCCCAGAAAAATCACTTAACTTGTGTGCCTCAGTTTTCTCATCTGTAAAATGGGGATAATAATAGCACCTACCTCCCAGAGTTGTTGTGAGAATCAAATGAGATACTATTTGTAAAGTGCTTAGCCCAGTGCCTGATACATAGTAGGTACTACACAAATATTACTTATTATTATGTAGCTTGCTTACACATTTTTCTTTGCTTGTTATCACTCCATTAGATTATGGACCCCTTGAGGATAGAGACTCTCTTTTACCAGACAGCATACACTAGAGCTTAGCACAGTGCCTGGCACATAGTAGACACTTAAATGCTTATGGACTGACTGGCTGATTTATTTGTACTTTCTCCCTTAGATCGTATAAATTAGCACTAAAGCAAAAAAATTTGTTGGGGGTGGGGAGACAAGAGTGTATATGTGTTTGTGTGTATATATATATACATATATACATATGTATACATATATACATACACACATATTATATATATGTATGTGTATATATATGCATTAGGGTTAGGCATAGGAATTGGACAGATTGATTTCCTTAAAACTACTTTATTTTGGAAAGCAGAATGCAAAAATCCCTTTGAGACTCCCAGCTTATTCTGGCTTTCCTTCTTGTTCATTTATTATTGCTCTTTAAAGGATAGTCTTAGGTTTGCTTAAGAAAAAGCAAATGCAGACCAGAAATAAGACCTTTATTGTCCCTGCCATTATCTTTTTCTGGGAGATATAGCTTTGTAGTTTTAATGCTCAGAGAGAGATAAAGAGAAATGGCTTCTGAAAACTCTGTCTTTAAGAGTAGAATCATGAACCTGGTTATTTTTCCAAAATCACCTGTGGGTGAAATTGCAAAGAATATCATGGGGCTTTGAGACCAAGTATTAGATTGGAAAGTCCATCAATGATGGTGGCTTTCCTGATGGGCTTTACTTATGGCCTTATTCTCTTGGTTACATTTCGGCACTATCCCAGACTTTTGATTTAGTCATGAACAAGTACAATTGTGCCATGTTTGCTGATTATATCATTTTTCTACTGGTTTTGGAACCCCTGAAATTAGAGAATTACTATGAGTATTTACACAGTATTCACTAATTAACAACAGCTAAGGCAATCAAACCTACCCTGTAATTTCAACCACTAGATTATTAAAACAAGCTATTTCCATAAAGCTGGGAGTGATAGCTTTAAGCGAACTATAATTTTGAAATGTGGATCAAAAAATGTTAAGGGGAAAATAAAATAGGAACCTTTGCTCCCAAGGAATCCTTGATTTTATAGATGAATTTCAAAAATTAGCCAGTCCATCAATAACCATTTTTAAGGACTTACTATGTTCTTGGCACTGTACCAAGCACAAAGACAAAAATGAAATAGTCCCTGCCCTCAAGGAGATTGTCATCCTGATAAACAATGGAAGTAATGCCAGCTTGGTTCAATCTCTGAAATGGAGAGCTAAACTATCTTTCTAACCGCATGCACTCCATATATTCCAACCCACTTAGAAATGATATGCAAAATTGTTGCCATCTTCCTTCCTGAGCAAATGTTCAAAATCAAAACACCTAAAAACCCCAAACAAAGGCCAAACCTTTGGAATGAAGCCAGGAAACTCTGTGCCACATGAACTGCATGAAATTAGGACCACACTGTTCCAGAGGCCAGCAATAGAAGCCTCCATGCTTCAAGTAATGAGGAAGGAAAAAGGCAGGTGTGTCCCAAAGATAGACTGTTGGGTTGAATCCCCTTGAGCTGTTCTTTCCCTGGTACCACCATGGCACAGTGTTAATTAGATCATTCTAATTAATTCAGCCAGAGTATAAATTAGGAAAGAATGAAGATAAATTAGGTTTGACGGCAGCTAATACATAACCCCATGCTGTTTATTTTGCAGTCTAACAAAATAATGTTGTTAGGAGAGCCTAACAAGGCAAAAGCCAAGGGCACAGCTGCTTAATAACATTAAAAATGAAGCCTTAGGTGGGTGTCCCGAGTCAGAGTGTAAATCGAGCTTTCCCAGGCCTAACATACATTGTCTGCGCACCCAAACCCTTGAACTGAGCCATGGACATTGAAGATACAGTCAAAGATGATGGTACAATCCAGACAAAAGCTGCATCCCTGGAGATGTTTGATACTCACGTTCAGATAGCAGTTATCTAGCTTGCCTTCAGTTATACAATATGGTCAAAGGCCTGCCAGATACATACTTTTTTTTTTTTTGTAGAAACACAAAGATTTGCTTACCCCCTCTTCCAGTGAATGAGGTGATAAGCAACCACCTCATTTGCACTTTACAAAAATGGATTGCCTTTAAATTTGAGGAATGAGGATGCTAGCTGTGGGAAGAATGCAATTTGAGAAACCATAATTATACCCATATTAACCTGCAAAACTTTTCAGGCATGTAGTAAATGTTAGAAAACTACCTAAAAGACCTGAAAATCTTTTACATCTGCTGAAGCAGATGAACAAGCAATTGGTAGGAGGCTGCTGGTAGCGCACACATTTTACAATTATAAGGCCTTCCAAGGACATTTACTAGTGTAAGTTTTTCAATTTTTATAGTTTATATAACTTCCCTCTCCCTTCTATTTCCCCCACCTCAGGTTAAAAGGTGCTTATCTCCCTGGGACAGATGTAGTATAACAGGGATGGAGACTGAATACATTTCAATATTATCCAGGCAGAGTTAATTTTCTTTAAAATGGAAGTAGCATTAAGGACACGAAAGAGAGGAAAGCGAAAGAGTAGACAAGGTAGTGGGAGGCAGGGTAGGGAGAATGGACCTCTACTTCCTGGTCCCAGATATCAAGTAGGTTAGAATGTAATGCTCCCTCCTTGGCCAACCATTTTGTCAGCCAGTGTCTAAGTATAAAGAAATCGATTACCTGGATCCTTTCTCTCCCATCTCATAATGTAAATTTGAAAGTTTAAACAAATAGCTACAAATATGCTTCCTGTTTGTTTGTTTTTAATTGATGGAAAGCCTTTCCATCTGTCTTGAGTCTTCCTATATGTAATCTCTATTAGAATTTGAAGTTCTTGAGAACAGAGATGTCTCCTGTTTCTATTTGTCTCCTTCGTGCTTAGGGCAATGCTTGGTACATAATAAATACTTAATATATGTTCTTCCTCCCTTCCTTCCTTCCTTCCTTCTTTCACTCCCTCCCTCCCTTCCTTTACTCCCTCCCTCCCTTCCTTCTTTCCTTCCTTTCTTCCCTCCCTTCCTTCTTTCCCTTATGCTCCTCCTCTTTCTCTTCCTCCTTCCTTCTCCTCCTTTTACTCTTCCTTCTTCTCCTCCTCCTCCTCCTTCCTCCCTCACCCCCAATTTTGTTGTTGACTTAAGTGGAAAGAATAGAGAAAAGAAAGGCCTCTCTTGTTTAGGAACTAAGATGTCTACCATTTCATAGCAAGTTACATAGACATAGTATTGTACAGTTTGCGAAAGATGTTCATATATACTCTTGGGTTTGGTCCTCACAAACCTTGTGAAATAAGGGAATATAATTATATCCATTTTACAGATGAGGAAATTGAGGTGTAGACAGGTTAACTGACTTGCTAGAAAGTGGCTGAGCTGATATGCAGTAATAATAGGAATTGACATAAACTGTTTTATATATTTATTTTATCAATAATATCAATAAATATCAATTTATTTGAGCCACATAACAAGCCCTTGATGCAGGTATTACAATCCCTGGTTTACACAACAGGAAACTGAGGCTTAAGCAAGGTGACTTGCTCAAGTTCACACAGCTAGCAAGAAGCAGGATGAGGATTCAGTTCTTCTAGGCTCCAGGTTTATCACTCTCTCCACTACAGAAAATAGCCTTACTACCAAAAATTTCTTCAAGTGGAAGACAGCATTTGCCTTTCAAACTGAAGAACTAGTTTTTTGAGGGAAGAAAACATAGAATAAGCATTTCCAAATTCATGAATCTTGGTTATTTCCTCAAAAACTTTATAAGACTTTAAAAACATGCTTTCTAAATAAGCACTTGTGTTATATCCAGAGATTTCTATCTTTTGCCTTCTCAGCATTCATTTACACCCTGTTGTCCATTGTTTTACTTTACAATTATCTATATCCATATTTGTGTGTGTGTGTGTGTGTGAGAATAGGGCATGGCAACCTAAGTCCTCCTGTTGCCCCTGAATTTTCTGCTGGTGTGTTCCTACTGTGAATTAATCACACATGTACTTGTCTTTTTGAAGTAGTCTGGGTCGCAGGACTCACAAAAATTAAATTATGAAATAGCTTTGTAAGGAGCAAGCAGGAGGCTCCACAGATTTAATGCTAACTAAGGACTTCAGAGGGCACTGTCCTTCTTTGCATGCAAAGAATGGAATTCCTAAATCCAATAGCAGGGATGCATGAGAGCAAAGCAAACTGGGATTAGAATCATGAAGTGAAATAAATGGTGTATCGAGATCTGAAAGCAAGGCAATTATCAATCTCTGGACAGCAGGAAATACTGGGTGAAGCTGCTCTGTAGCCTCGAATTATTTTCCAGCCTAGTAGTTTGGTGAAGCTGTTCTATTGGAAAGACTGGGACTTAGGAGGACCCTACTCCCATCTCCGACTGTTTTTTGGTCACAGTTCTGCCACTTGGTGTCTCTGGGACTCAGTTTCTTCTTCTGGAAAATGAATAATTAAGTAAAGTAAGTGGTTGGCCGTCCTAGGACTTTAAGATCCTTGGTTATTGAGTTTTAAATCTACTCCTCATCTCCCCAGTGGAAACGCAAAGCTTTAGTTTTAATATCAAAGCTGAGACTAGTAAGCACTGAGGAAATGCGTTACTGAATATTTAATGTGTTTAAACAGCTTTACTTTTTAAATGTTTCCTTTCTGTTGGCATGCCAGAGAAACAAAAACTGTTGGCTCTGCTGCATCATTTTTATTGCATCCCAAATTAACAGCACCAAGCGATAAAGCCCAGAAGGGCACAAGTAATCAGAAGGGGCAATTACAGCCCAGCAGGTTTTATCTGGGCAGATATAAAGGAGTTCTTTCCGAGGAGCCAGTGGCTCCTCGGAAGGGGATGCTTTGAATCTCGCAGCCCTGGCGATTGGCTGAGAAGCACGTGGTTTGAGCCGCAGCGCAGACCCCAAACTCGAGCCTGTGGCTCCTCGCAGGCACTTTGGGGAGAGCGCTAGGATCGGCTGGGCCGGCTCGGACAGTGGGGCTTGCTGCTGGTGTGTTTACTCGGGAGCTGGGAGGAGAAATGCTAGGGGATTTGTACATACACTAGACTCTGCCTCTGGCTTCACGTCCCCGCTGCATTGCCGACCCGTGAACCCATTCCTAGCCAGCATAAAATGCGGCTTACCCGCGGTAGCTGAGCCTCTCCTCTCCTCCCTTCCTTCCAACACAGGGCTGTCAGCGCCAGGATGCCCTAATCCTAGTGTTTTCCGTGCCCTTTCCCAGCACCCTTTCGAAGCCCCCTCTGAACGATCCACAAACTATTTACACAAAGAAGTGTACACACTTCTGACTGACTCCCGCTTGCCCTTCACCTTCCTTTCTTTCATTCCTTCCTTCCCAACGGGGAGACCCCCATGCCCACACATTTTTTTTTTTTGGTCCGGAAAGAGGGAGGACAGTGCGGGTTTCCCTCCTAGCCTGGCACTGGGAGGATCTGTTAGAACAACTGCTTCAGCGCATCCCATGCCAGTCCGTTCACACTTGGCACATGCTTCGGTGCCATCTAGTACCCTGGCTGGGGGAGAGCAGCGATAATACTTTCCTAATCGGGTTAATTTAATTTATTAGTGGCCTTGGTGCATCTCTTTCTCGTAGGGCTCTCTAGTCAGCCGGGGGTGGGGGAGGAAGGCGCTCGGAGGTACGCGGTGCCCGCTTTTGTTCTCTTCTTCTTAGCCACCCCACTCCTAGATTCCATCCTTTCTCTTCCCCCTTCTCGCCAATTCTATATAACTCCTAAGACAACGTTCTTCCTTGTATCCTCTCGTCCTCCTCCTCCTCCTCCTCCTCCTCCTCCTCCTTCCTCCCTCCCTCCATCCTCCATCCCCCCGCCCCCCATCGGGCTGCCCGTGCTAATTCGCTTCCTCAGCTCCTCCGCCCCCTCCCCAGCTGCCTCCCTCTCGGGAGTGTCACTCTCTCTTTGCATAAGGGCCCCCGGCCCCCCCCCCCCCCGGCCTCCGCAGCGCCTCATATACCTTCCAGCACGCGCTGGACGGGCCCAGACTGCTAGAGCAGCCGGAATAGGAGGAGGCGGAGGAGGCGGCGGCCGCAGGAAAGGAGGAAGAGAGGCGGCAGCAGCCAGTAGCCAGCAGTCTGCAGCCAGCAGCCGGCAGCCGCGCGGCGCTACTCTGCCCCTTTTCTCTCTTGCTCCCTCCCCCTAGCCTGAGCCCACAGACCGCCTCCTCCGGCGGCAGCAGCGTCCGTAGCGCCAGCCACAGAGATCGTCCCTTCCTCCGGGAGACGCGGACCGAGCGAGCCTCTGCAGGCTCAGTTTCTCCGGGCCGGCTCGGGCAGAGCCGCCTGGGGACCAGCCGCGGGCTCGGAGAGCGGAGCGCAGGGAACGAGCGCAGAGACGCAGGCAGCGAGCGAGCCGCAGCTGGCCCGCCCGCCGCCTCTGCCTGCCCCGGCTGCGCGGCCCCTCCGCCTCTGGTTCGGGTTCGTTCCAGGCTCCTGGAGCCTCCCCGGCTGCCTGCGCCGAGCTCCTGGCCTGAGTTGAGCCGGCAGCCCGCCCGGCGTGACTGTGTGTGCGAGTGCGGGTGGAGGCCAGCCCTGCCCGGCAGTCCAGAAGCAGCCTCGGCTGTAAGTTCCTTCCCATGCCCCCCGACCTGTTGCGGGGCTTGGTGGGTTTTGCAGGGGGTGCCTAGGCTGGACAGAAGGGTGGAATGGCGTGTGTGTGTGTATGTACTCACACACGTGTGTCTGGAGCTATGTGAAAGATCTGGGAGCTCCGAGTCAGGGGCAGAGCCGCCGCCCCCCTTAGAAAGCCAGCCTAATGCATGCTTTCCCTTCACCTGACCACAAAAAGCAGGAGCTCGGGCTCCGGTTTCCGAAAGGTAGCATCCCCAGAGGAGGAGCCGCAGCTCCTCTGAACTTAGAAATGCCGGCTAGGACTGTGCAGGAAAGGGGGGGGGGGCGAGGTGCAGAAGGGAGAGAGCAGCGCCATTTCGGTGGTCTTGCTAACTTGATCCCTGCCCCCAAAGACTCTCTTAACTGTGGAGTTGATGTCAGCCAGCTCTCTCACGAGCTTCCTGCTGCAGCGAGCATCCTTCCTCCTGAGAGAGGGAGACATAGCAAATTGTTTGTTTCTGGGATTGCATTCTGACTCCACCAGGAGGATGAGAAGGATGCCGAGATAGATATTCTTCATTCCTTGTGAAATGCCCTTCTTGAGTGGATAAGACTCACACGGGGTTTATGAAAAACTGTTTTCCTCCCCAGTGCAGACATTTGGCTTTCTCTGTTAGATTATTAATTTCAAAGAAGGTAGGCGGGCAGAAGGGGATGAAACAGTGAAATTGTCAGCAAACAATTTGGTATTTACTTTTCTTGCCGCCACTAAAATAGTTCAATACTTGAGTGGGTCTGTGATTTCATGCAAGGTACAGGTCACAACCTCATTAGTCAAATACTAATGCAGGTGTGTTTCTGTGCTTGGCAAAGAGTATTTGGGAAAAAAATTGTGTTCTCATGGTATTGTTACAGATATTAGGGTATTGCAATTAAAAGCTGTTACTCATCTCAATGTCTGTCATGTTCTTTGAGCATAATTAATGGGCAAATATCTGAGAAAAATATTTAATTTTGATTTGACCGAATTGAGATCTCGATTTTGTACTAGATTTAAAATCCAAAAAAGTAAGACCAGATTCCTTTTTACAATGCTGAGTATTACATGGGTGAGTTAAGTCTATTGAGTTGAAGTTACTGTGACAGCCACCTTTTGAAAAGTTAATAGGCGGTAATAGAAGGGTTCCTCAACTTTCTTTGGAAATGCAAGATTTAGTTTGTGTGCATTCTCCTGACTGCGTATTTTGCATGTAAATGTTATTTTTCTAGGGATTAAAAAAATGTCCTGAAGGAATTTTGCTAATTTTATTGTTAAAGATAAGCTTATTGACTATAGATCTCTTCTGCTGATGTTCGTGTAATTTAAAGCAAGAAAATGGAAATCACACTTTGGGCTAAATGACACTGGTAGAATTTAAACTCAGGTTACTTAGAGAACAATTGGATTTTTGTATGTGTATGTGTTAACTGTAGTATGTTTGGACAGCTTGATAAAGTAGCCAAGGAAACTGAGCTAGCATAGCTCCCTTTTTACGTGTAAATCTGGAAAATATCACAGAATTGACAAAGAATGTGGGAAAATTGGGATGTTTTATTAAGTGATCTCATATTTTGAAGTCTCTTGAAGAGGTATGTGAATGAAAATTCTAAGATCCCCAAGTAGGATTTACTTAGCTATAGAGAGGTAGTGTGGTATCCTTGGAACCAGGAAGACCTGGGTTCAAATCCTGCCTTTGATACATCTTGGCCAGGTGACCCTGGGGCAAGTTCCTTAAATTCCCTATTCTCTGGGGAACTGCCTAAGATTAGACATTTCAGAGAAGGTACCACATCTCTGGGAGTTTCCTATATTAATGTAATAGGAAGATCTAGCTCCTCTTGGCTAAACCTTACTGTTCTAGGGGGAAAAAAATTCTGGATTCTTGTGGGATTGTAGACTGGTCTGCATTTTGTTCAGCTTGAACATGCTATTGTTTTGGTAAATGAGCTCTCAGTTTGTGCATCTGTCTATAGCAGGTTCTTGTTCACTAGAGACATGCACATTAAGGCTGCTTTGTGGGTGTGTGTATTAAGCTAGTTTAGAAAATAAGCTTTCTTAAAGCAGGGTTTTATCATTTCAGGGTTACAGCAAGTCTTAGTTTTTAATTTGTTTTCATTTATTGATTAAAACCTTTTACCCTCGACCTCAAATCCTTTCCCAAAGTGCTTAAAATTTAGCCCTCCCATGAAAATAACTCTAATGTTTAAATCACCAGTAGAGCAAAACCATGAAAACAGGCAGATTTGCTTCCTTTAGTGCTGGACACTGATAAAATGACCTGTAAGAGAATAGCAAAAGAGATGCATGGAGTTAGGTAGCTTCAGCTATTTTCCATATTTCATCACATCCCAAATGTGGATGCTCATCAGCCCATCCCAGTGTTTTCCACAGCCGTAATTTTATCACCTGGTAGACCAAAAATGTGGGCCTCTTCTTGATTTCTATTAAGGGATGTTTATTCACAAGAAGAGGTTACATTCCAAAATAAAGAAAAACAGGTTGCATAACCTTATGTTATGTTGCTTATTATGTCAAAGGCATGCCATGCACCTGTCTTGCTTTTGCTTATGATATGCTGCTAGTTCTTGGGGCAGTGCAAATTTGGTGCTCTGGTCCTTAAGTGTGCATGAAATATACTTTTGAACACCTGAACAGAAATGAAATATGTACTTAGGGAAAATATTAGCTGCAAAGCCATTTCAAGAGCAGGGGGAAAAGTTTGTGTACTCCCTGAGCTCAGAACCTGATGTCCTGAGGTTGTGATAAAGATACTGTTTCCATGTTGTTTATCTCCTGGCTTCAAGCACCCACAAACCCTAGTACTTCTTCAAACACATTCTTAAGTTTTTTATTGGCTTGGGAGATGTCAGAGAGCTATTGATCAGAGATGGTTACAATTTCCTTTCTGAAGGTAGGAGTTCTACAAAAATAGTACAATACTTGATATCCGGTAAGCTGTAGATTTCTGTTCAGAAGTGGGAAAATAGACAGCATTAGATTCTAAATCTGTTTAAAACATACACTAGCGTAGGAAATTCAATTCAGTACCTAAATTCTACAGATGGCCTCATTTCTGTGTGTAATAAAGTCATGTTTCAATTTTCTGCTCTCTATAGATGCATCCTATTTGTGCAGGTGCATAGATCTGCACATCTCCCTAGTGATGGTGGTGATGGTGGTGGTGGTGGTGGTGGTGGTGGTGATAGTTGGCACTTACTTCTTCAACTGGTTTTCTGGGAGTTGATATAGAGCAGGAAGATTACAGAATCACAAATGGTTAGAAGCTGGAGGGGAAAACCCTTAGAGATAAATCATGGAGTTCCTTTTGTTCCTTAACCCCTGCCTCCTGGGCCTTTTACAGATGTGAAACTGGGGGACCAGAAAGAAAAAGCAAATGATATTTGAAACTGTAAAGCAATATATAAGTGTATAATGGTTATTTTTGAATGAAAAACATTATTCTATAGCTAGAATTTGAAAAGTTCACAGAGCAGCAGGCAGTGCAGTTGATAAATTGTGTAAAGAAAGTCAACAGACTTGAGTTAGATTCCTGGTTTTGCTGCTTAACTGCATAGCCTTGGATACCTGAGTAACCTTGGACAAATCACTTAAGTTTTTTAGACCTCATTTTCCTCATCTGTAAAATGAGAGGGTTGAACTAAATCCTGAATGTCCTTATAATCTACCCTGCTTTGGGCCAAGTTCTAATCTGCCTTTTTGTAACGATTTTATTGAACCATGCTTAATCATTATATGTTGGGGTTCTGCTGGGTTAAAAGGTCCTTCACCTTTAGCTAATCTTATCTTTTGCACTTGCTGCAGGAAAATCTAGTCTTACTAGAGGAATCCTTGATGGACTTAATTAGTAGGTGTTTGTTTCATATGGAGTTTTATGTTGCATAAGGTATTAGGCTAATACTTTGTCTTAGTATTATTAAAAGCAAAAGGACTGGCTTATTTAAGTCTATGTACAGTGAATCAGCTGGCCTAGGAGAGGGAGGTGTGAGAATGAGGTGTCTCCCTCCCATTTTCTTTTTGCTGACTTACATTGGCAAAGTACTTTAATATCATGAAAGTTGGAGATCAGGTTTTCCAAGATGAACCTGCTCTTGAGCAATGATTTTAACAGCCTATAGCTCAAGCAACTCACCAGAGAAAAACTATTGAAATAAATGCCTTTATTCACAGCTAATTGTCTCTGTCTTGATACCGAACTGGCTATATACTACTCAGAACATTAGTCAGCAGAGTAAACAGAATAAGGTTTCTATTTTCATTGTCTGGAAACCGTTGCCCCATTTGAGTACCACCTAAACTTTATTTAATGTTTCTTTGTTTTTTAGGAGGGAAGAGAAAAATGTCAGTCAGCATGCATGAAAATCGCAAATCTCGGGCCAGCACTGGCTCAATCAATATATATTTGTTCCACAAATCCTCTTATGCTGATAGTGTCCTCACACATCTGAATCTTTTGCGCCAGCAGCGACTTTTTACAGATGTCCTTCTACATGCAGGAAACAGGACTTTCCCTTGCCATAGAGCTGTCTTGGCTGCATGTAGCCGCTATTTTGAAGCCATGTTTAGTGGTGGTCTTAAAGAGAGTCAGTCCAGTGAAGTCAACTTTGACAATTCTATCCATCCAGAAGTCTTAGAACTGCTGCTTGACTATGCATATTCATCCCGAGTTATTATCAATGAAGAAAATGCAGAGTCCCTCCTGGAAGCTGGAGACATGCTGGAATTCCAGGACATTCGAGACGCTTGTGCAGAGTTCCTTGAAAAGAACCTCCATCCCACCAACTGTCTTGGCATGCTGCTGCTGTCCGATGCCCACCAGTGCACCAAACTTTACGAACTCTCTTGGAGGATGTGCCTCAGCAACTTCCAAACCATCAGTAAGAATGAAGATTTCCTTCAGCTGCCCCAGGACATGGTGGTTCAACTCCTGTCCAGTGAAGAACTGGAGACTGAAGATGAAAGGCTGGTGTACGAGTCTGCTATTAACTGGATTAGCTACGACCTGAGCAAGCGCCACTGCTACCTTCCTGAGCTGTTGCAGACCGTGAGACTGGCCCTCTTGCCAGCCATATATCTCATGGAGAACGTAGCCATGGAAGAACTCATCACCAAGCAGAGGAAAAGCAAAGAGATTGTGGAAGAGGCAATAAGATGCAAATTGAAAATCTTGCAGAATGATGGTGTGGTCACCAGCCTTTGTGCTCGGCCTCGAAAAACTGGCCATGCTCTTTTCCTCCTGGGAGGACAGACCTTCATGTGTGACAAGCTGTATCTTGTGGACCAAAAAGCAAAGGAAATCATTCCCAAGGCAGACATTCCCAGCCCAAGGAAAGAGTTCAGTGCCTGTGCAATTGGGTGCAAAGTGTACATCACTGGTGGACGGGGGTCAGAGAATGGGGTCTCCAAAGATGTTTGGGTCTATGACACTCTTCACGAGGAATGGTCGAAAGCTGCCCCCATGCTGGTGGCCAGGTTTGGTCATGGCTCTGCTGAACTCAAACACTGTCTGTATGTAGTAGGTGGACATACAGCAGCAACTGGTTGCCTGCCTGCTTCCCCGTCTGTGTCATTAAAGCAAGTAGAACAGTATGATCCTGTGACTAATAAGTGGACGATGGTTGCCCCACTCCGAGAAGGCGTGAGCAATGCAGCGGTAGTGAGTGCCAAACTGAAGTTATTTGCTTTTGGCGGCACCAGTGTTAGCCATGATAAGCTACCTAAAGTTCAGTGTTATGATCAGTGTGAGAACAGGTGGACAGTACCAGCCACTTGCCCGCAACCCTGGCGATACACCGCAGCAGCTGTTCTGGGCAACCAGATTTTTATTATGGGTGGAGATACCGAATTCTCAGCATGCTCAGCTTATAAATTCAACAGTGAGACATACCAGTGGACCAAGGTGGGAGATGTGACAGCCAAGCGTATGAGCTGCCATGCAGTAGCATCTGGAAACAAACTTTATGTAGTTGGCGGCTACTTCGGTATTCAAAGATGCAAAACCTTGGACTGCTATGATCCGACATTAGATGTGTGGAACAGCATCACCACAGTCCCCTACTCTCTCATTCCTACAGCATTCGTCAGTACTTGGAAACATCTTCCCTCTTAAGGCTGATGCATTATTTGAAGATGATTATCAGGTAAGCAGTTTTTTTGACCAGATGCAAGTGTGCATAGGATTACCCCTAGTTTTATGAAGTTTAAAATGAAGAACAGAGGAGCTCTTTTTAAAAATTTAACTAACTAAAGTCCCCTAGTATGCCAAGGTGCTCTTCAGAAAGTTTTTTTAGGGGGTAGCTAGGTGGCGCAGTGGATAGAGCACTGCCCTTGGATTCAGGAGGACCTGAATTCAAATATGGCCTCAGGCACATAACACTCACTAGAAGTGTGACCCTGGGCATGTCACTTAACTCCATTGCCTAGCCCCCCCCCCCCAATGTTTTTAAAAGGTTCTTATATCCCCAAATCCTGACATAGATAAGATATTATATGTAACTCTGGAAGGAGTGAAGAAAGGAAGAAAACAAGCATATGTTAAGTGTCTAATATGTGCAGACACTGTGCTAAGCACTTTACAAATATCTCACTTGATCTTCACAACAACCTTGGGAGGTAGATGTTAGTGTTAGCCACATTTTCCAGTTGAACAAACTGAGGCAAAAAAAGGTCACATAGCTAGTGCCTATCTGAGATTAGATTTGAACTCAGGTCTTCCTGACTCCAGGCCCATCACTCTATCCATTACACCATCTAGCTGCCTATAAGGAACTTTAGAATTCAACTATTCAAACCTCTGCTCATTTATATAGGTGAGGAAACTGAGGCCCGGAGGACTTAAGTAGCTTGCTCAGAGTCGCATGGATAGGCCACGTAGCTAAGGCAAGATTCAAACTTGGGGCCTCAAGGACTCCTAGAACCCTTTGTGCTGCACTAAGCTGTTGACTATAGCAGGGCTAAGCTATTGCTTGCAGACATTTGGGAAGAGCATTGGTGCAGCCTCATCAACCTCTAAAACATTTTGTTAAACCCCAAATCTGGCATCAATGTTATCTTAGAGTGAATACTCTGGAGCCATTCATGAGCAAGGGATGGCCCTCTTTCAAGGTCACACCTGGATTGTATCAGTCTCTATAATGTACACTGATACATTTAGCCTATTTTGGCCACCTAAAGTCACTACTGCTTTTCAGAATTAATCACACTGACTCTATTGTCCAGGCTAACAAAAGTTGAGTTCCTCCTCTGTCATCTTTCTGAGCATATCATGTTGTCTTGTGTACTTAAGAGGATACAATGCTTCTTGGCTCAGATAATTCAAAGGCCTATAGTTCAGGGCTCCAAACCCAGCAAACTCCACTTGGTAACAGTTCTACAGTTTGCTGGGAAGCATACTCACATTTTGCCTCAGGAATCATTAAAGCGTGTGTAACAGCTGTAGCACGGAGCCCAGAATGTGTTAACTTGTTTTGGTGATTCATGGCCTTAGTACTAAGAAGGGGGAGAAAGAGGGCTTTCTCCTCTGGAGGATCCATGATGAAGACCTGGTCACTTGCTAGAGGTTTTTGGCTCTGTTTTCCTAGCCTGTCTCACCCCAAGAACACGTGGAGGAGACTTCAAAGGAAAAATTAATGTGTGCAGTGGAGGGAACTAAGCAGAAAGGTCCTTCCCCGATCAAGCTCAAGGATCGAGTTTTTTTGCTTTTGTTTTTGTTTTTCCATCTCCAGCACACTGGAATATATACCATTCTACATGTGGCCTCCAGCTTACCTCCTTTCTAAAACTGTCATCTCTTGAAACAAGTTCATGATGGTTTACAAAGCAGTAGTTTTTCTGTACGCCTAAATCAAACCTCCTCCAGGGCAAGAGGGAACAACCAGGAACTTTTTTTCTCTGTGGAGAGGCAAGGGGAACAGAGTTACAAACCAGACTGGTTTTTGCAGCTTTGATGGCATCTCAGTAATCCTGAATAAACAAATGCTCTGAAAGTGGTAATTTCATTGGAGATGTGAATGCATGATTCAACTATAGAATGAGTTATAAAAGAAAGCTTGGGCAAAAGCATCAATTAGCAAAGTACCAAATTGTGTGTTAGTGCAGAGCATGCTATCTGCATGGGGATCAATAGGTCCCAGCAGATTCCTTTCACTATATATAGCTCATGGTCTCTTACATTGATTTAGAATCTTAAACCCATGGACTGTATGGGACTGAAAGGAATTTGAAAATAGCTAAACAAATAGCTGACATTTGTATAATACCTACTGTGTGCCAAGTGCTTTTACAAATATTATCCCAATTGATCCGCTCAACAACTCTGTAAGGTAAGTGCTATTATTATCCCCATTTTACAGATGAGGAAACTGAGGCAAACAGCCTTGAAGTGATTTGCCCATTGGGGTTATACTCTTATTGGCAGGCAGTAGACTAAAATGAGCTACCACTTGCCACTTGGAGCAAATAGTATAACAGATAAACTTCATTATTTTATTTTTTTTTTAGACTTTATTATCTTGAAGAAGATAATAAAGGACCAGAGATTAGGATTCAGGAGGCCTGGGTTCTAGGGCCAGATCTGCCACTGACTAGCTATCATTTAACTTCCCGGGTCTAAGTTTCTCCATCAGTTAGAGTGAAAGGAAGGAAAGAAACCAGTGTGGTATAGTGGAAAGGGTGTTGGCACTTGAATGACTTTGGGTAAGCCCCTTAGCCTCTCTAGGCCTCAGTTTCCTCATCTGTTAAATGAGGGAGGTGGATTTGATGACCTTCAGGGCCTCTTCCAGCTATAGATCTGTGATACTATGATTCTAGATTAGTTGAACTCTTCTGAACTTCTCAGTTCCGACATTGATTTTGTGACTTTGTTGAAATTTGGAGTTCCCCTGAAATTGACCATCAACAAGTCTGAGACCTTGCTTTTAAAGAAGTATGTAGTACTTAATTGACCCCTGTTTTACCTTGACTAAACCATTAGCTAATATTTGAGCTGACCTGACGGATGATGGATGTTTGAAACTAATCCTTGCATTTCCTGATGCTTTAAAAAGTAGGGCAAATAAGGTATTAGGTGAGGTGTGAGGCAGCTACCGATAGGAGACCCAAGCATACATCTGACATCCAGGGTGTGACAAGGCTTTTGGTACTTCAGCCAGGCTCCCTGGAACTAGAGCCCATTGTAGGTTATGATCAAAGTGAGCCTTTTCAAAATTCTGCCAGGAAAAATGTTGATTGAGCCTTCTAAAAGTTTATAGCACATAAGATAGTGTTAGAACATTCAAGCTCAATGAAGTGTTATTTAAAAGTATCTCTGTGTGGTCTACCTCAGCCTTAAATATTTTCCGTTAATTGCAGAAATCTCTCAGAGACCATTATTTGAGCTTTCCAAATGTGTAAGATAGCCGAATTAATATAGTGTTAACAAGAAGTTTTCCTAGGTCTACGAGCTCATCCGCCAAGGGGATTTCTGCTGTCTCCTGCTGTTCTGTCAGTGGGTGGGAGGGACAAGAAGGAAATTACTTGTGATTAGCCTCTGTTTTCATGATGCTATGTGGCCCCAGTCTGACAGCAGCTCTCAGAAAGATTTTGGTTGGCCTTAGTTCTCCTCTCCAACTTGGGATTTTTAGTGTTGTTTTTTTTTCCCCCTTCTTGAGTATACAACTTTTTGAAACTTCATACTAGTATAAGAAACATTCTTTTGGCTTAGTGTTGATATATATACATTACAAGGAGGCAGGGGGGATGACAAAGTATCCTCAAGAATGTCTTGAGTGTTTGTCACCTATTATGAAACAGCCACCCCCGCCACTCCCCCCAGCCCAAGCCACCCAACCCTGAGGAAACAAGCTAGACTTTGAAACCCACAAAAGCCAGGATTCAGAGGAAGTATAGAAGGACAATTCTGAGTTTACTCTGTCCTTTTTTTTTTTTTTTAAAGCATTTGGAATACGAGCTTCCCATGGACCCTTCTTCTTTCTACCCAATACACATAAACAGAAAAAAAGGACAAATTATTTAACAGGCAGAAACCACCATACATATTAATAACCAAGCTACAAGACTGGCAGCTGAAAGTCAAAAACTGTCCTTATGCCTGGAGGAATCAGAGTTAGCTAGGAGTTAGCACGGGCTCATGATCCCCATGCCTCGAAAGGGCTGGTGACTTATGGGAAAATGAAAAGGCTCCATGGTCATACTTTTCCTTTACGCTGGGTCCTGGATACTTCCTATTATGGCTGTGTAGATCAGAATGTTGACATCCCAGAGCTGTCTTCTTCTAAAAACTGAATAATTGACTTGGAGAACAAACTCCATCCAGCCTTGGGTTGTGGAGGCAGTGTCCATTTTCATGTGAAGAGAAAAGAGACAGAATACTGCCATGATGAATAACAGAGATACTTTAACTAAGGGGATTAATATATCTGCTTTTCTATATGGTGAATAACTTTAATATGGAATTCTCTGTGGTGAGTGGCCCAGGGGTCCCTAGTAGAGGAAACCTCCCTCCTCCTTCTGACCTCTTCCCACTGCCAGGCTTCATTGAATCTATTTGACTATGAAGGTGGATTGTTCATTACAATTTTATGTCAGAGGAAGATAAAACCTTAGAAATGAATATAACTTTAATCATAATTAAAAAGGCAAAACCCAGACTTGAGGATTTTGTGCCATTTTTAGGAAATGAGTAAAGGAGACCAGGACCAAGGATTTTGTTCCCCTGTTTTAGTGACAGTCACATGCTAGACATTGAAACAGTATTTGATAGCACAGTGTTTTGTTCCAGTTTTAATACATTTATTCTGTCTACTTACAATTTAATTGTTGTAGAAGAGCACAGAAGTAGTGTCAGCCAACTCAAAATAGGGCTCCCTTTTATTTTGAGATTCCTAATGCAGACTTTCTGTTGTATGGTTTTAACCATGTCTTTTTTATGTGCCCCCCCCTTTTTCCCCCCTTCTGTAGTTTATTCCATTGCTTGGTGAAACAACTGTGGGACCTTGACTTTGGAGAAGCCGAATTTAATGAAGAAGAAAAAAAGTTGTTCTGGACTCGAATAAATTACACTGCACCTTGTAATTGAGTTAGGGGGGGGAGGAGGGGGGGGGGGGGGGGGGGGGGGGAGGTAAAGATTCTCAGTGCAAGTAGCACATGGTTTAAATAGGAATGAATGAACCTGTGATCTAGTCCTTGTCTCGTAATTGTGGATTAATGTCAGCGTTAATCAGCCCTTCAGAGGGAGAAGAAAGCCTGGTCTTTTCCCTAGCTGTGCCATGTTCAGCTCCTGATTTCCATGGACTCCACCATTTATGTGTCAAATTTGAAATGGTTGTCACCTCTCTCGGAGGAGCCAGTCTGAAGACTCAGCACCAGCTGTGGTGGAGGCTGGCTGGATTTCGAACAGCGTCCTAGCATTCAAAGGGAAAAAGGATGCTAGCTATGTAAAGCTGGCTAGAGAACTCCACCAGGACTCTGTGTGCTGATGATAATAGGTAGAGCTGGGAGCATCAATTACGTAGAATATTGTGTCGTGCTGCCCTGTCTGCAGGCGAGAGGGGTGGGGGTGGGTGGGTGGGGGGGAATGGGGGATAGGGAAGGATGTAGGGGGAAGGGAGGGAATTCACAGAGAAGGTTTTTTGAGCGGTGGGAAAATTGAGAAATCTTCCCCCAGTGGTTTGTGAACTTTCTTTTTCTATTTATAAGTGACTTTAAGAACCTTCCTGTCACTGTTGTTATTTGTTGTAGATTTAGCTATTTATTGTTCAGTGCCTGCATGCTGAAACAATGCCTGTGGTTGTCTTCACGTGTAAGGATTTGTATGGACGGCTGTATGTTTTGCACATTTGTGGTTTTGGCTGTGCTTTGCTGCACAAAAAGGAAAACTTTTGAGTAACAATTTGGGATTTATCTGAAGGGTGGGATGGGCAGGGGATAGTGGTTTGTTTGTTTCTTTGTTTGTTTTTTAACCCAGCAGAAATAGTTCGATGTACTTTAAAAAGAAATCCTGGCAGTCACTTTCTCGGACTGTCATTCAGTGGTATTCTGTCTTTGCATGTATGTGTATGTCTTTTTTTTTTTTTTTTTTTAAAGAAGTGTGATTCCTATATTTCATTATTTCATTAATCTGATTAGGTCTCTACCACTGTAATCTGGAAAAAGTCCAGTGATTTTTACAGCTTTCTCTTTCCATAGTCTTCTGATCACCTAGAAAATAATATGTAGTAGTTCTTGTGTTACAGAGCATAGACAGGTAAAGGCATTGTCCAAAGTGTATTTATTTATTTATTTGTTTGTTACCCTGTTGGAATGTTTTGCCATAGCTACGTTGACTGGAAGGACCGAAGTCTTAAAGACTTAAAAAAAAGATTTGCAATAATTCATTTACCAGCCAAATTTGGAAGTGACTGCTTCCCCCCTGCTGAAAGTGGGGTTTCCTCTACATTCGGAGTTCCAAGAGTCGTCTTTAACTTTATGTGTTATGGAATTTTGTTCTCACACACAGAGACTCTGAAAAAATTCCTTTGGTGTACAAAAGTGTCCTATCTAACCCACAGACACTAAAGAATTTGAAGTAGTTTGGGTTCTGTTTTTAAGTCAGTTTCTAATACGTTCTTGGATAGTTTGAAATGCTTGCTTACTGAAACATGCCCTGTGGTGGTTTTTGGTGCTGTTAAGCCATACTAACCCCATGATTGTCCAGAGGTCTCTGAAGAGACCAAAAACTTGAATTAGTGGCTACCCTTATTCTTTCTCACATTTCAGTTATTTAAGAAAGTGGATTCTTAATTACAACATTTGCAGTGTGAGTTTTAGTGAGTGTGTTTGCATTGTCCAGTGCTGGTGAGATGCTTACTGGTTTTTTTCCCCTCCTGAAAACCTCATAGTGGTTGGATGAGAAATAATACTCTACATTCATGTTTAAAATACATTCTATTTGGACCAAAATATTGATCTATTGGAATAAAAAAATGAGTCATTTCCAGCATTCATTCACCCTTTCTTAGCTGTCTCCTTAGCAATGTAAATGTCCCTTTCTTCACCTCCCTCCCCAGCTCAGCCTCATGACTTGCTGAACACTCACCATTTTTACATGGCAGCATTGATAGCCATGTAGCTTATGATGCAAAGCTGGCTGATGGGTCTTGTGTCACTGCACAGCTTCAGAAAGCAGGATGAATTTGCTGCAGCTGTTTCAAAGTTGTGGTCTGTCCTTGGATCCTCTATTAATTACTCTGTGGAGGCTGAAGGAAGCCACAGTGAGGGTGGGCCTCTGGCCCTGTGGGGGGAACCGTTCTCAGCTCCCGCTCTTTGAATTAATGTGGGAATTCTGGCTTGCTACTTGACCATTCCAGCCCTTTGAAACATCCCACACTTTGAAGCAAATGCAATTCACAGCACAGTGCACACAAAAACCTTGGCATAAGACGGAGAACGTTCTTTTTATTATTTTGTGAACTGGTTGCTGTAGAAACAGATAACAAAGGGCAGCCTTCCACTTCTGGTATAATTGTGCAGGCCCTTTTCTCTGGGTCTGACACCTGTCTGAATAATAGTGATTAGAGCTGAATAATATCCCTTCCTTGACTATTAAATATGTGGTTCTTGTACAAAAACCTGGATAAGTCGAAGTAAAATGTTCACGTTGTGTCTGCCTGTTTGCCACTTCATTCTGAGGTTTTGTAAAATTGCATTTTTCTTTTCACAATGTGAAATTGAAGGTCAATAAATTATTAGAGATTTTCTCACCAGTGATTTCGTTTTCATTTTTATACAGGGGATCTGCACACATTTATGCCCTTCTAGCATCAGTTAGTAGACCTGGAGAATCAACTTTGCAAATTTATTTTCACTGTAAACTTGTTAGTTTTTTGGGATGAGTTCTGTTAGATCAGTTAAAGAATTCAGCCGTTTAGGAGTATTTCAGAATAACACATTCAGAGCAGAAGCACAGCATTTGTGTGTCTGGGGCAGAATGTTGTGGCCTTTAATTGGCCTGCCAGCATCACTTGGGGCTTTTGACTCTCTACCATAACATGTAGCTTATCATGAAATAAATTGCTCTCTGCCCTGGGTAGTAAGATTTCTGGTATTAAAATATGAATGTGTGTGCGTGTATGTATGTATGAATGAGCATACGTACATACACACATATTCCCTGCTACTTCCCAGCTGCTACTTAGCTTGGTTGACTTCTGCAACCTGGATCTTTTTCCATTCACAATTCCTCATGCATGTGTCTACCAAAGCTGATGTACTCAGACATCAACTCAGACATATTTTAAGATTTAGGTATATTTTGAATTAGAAAGGAATTGCCTTTGTGTTCTCCAAGTTGTCCATATTGTGGTAGGAAGCAGTTAAGAGTGGGCCAGGTTCCCACTTCTCTCCATCTCACTGATCTCTGCATGTTAAAATTCCTTTAAAGTCACTGAGTATGCTGCAAATGTATTATTTGCCTGAAGCAGTGCAGAAAGGTAGGAATCTGACCTCTTCAAGTTAACATTAACATAGCTTCTTCGATGTAAGATTTATAAAGGACTCTGCAGATCCAACAAAGTCCACCTCTCACCCCCTGGAGGTTGCTGCTGCTTTGCACAGGATGCCACTTCCATCATTTATGAAGGACTCTTGATTGTTTTAATGTCTTGTTCAGGGCTGGACATGAATTTTTGGATAGAAAGTAAATATCCCTAATTAGAGCTACTGGGGGATCTCTAAGTAGGCAGAAGGTAATTGATGTCTTTGGAATTTGACCAAGATGCCAAAGCAGATGCCTCATTCCTTATGAAAGTATATTTTAGTGCCATGCTGGGCTGGGTTGGTTCTCAGCCAATTCTCAGCAGTCTATTGAACCAATGGCATTGCTTCCTTGAAATATCTAAGCCCTCCCTGAGAGTTAATGATTGGCACATGCAAGCCTTACTTTGCCAGTGAAGGTTGCTGAAGACAGACTCTCACATGTGACTGGTGAATGTGAAAGTTAGATGGCAAGAGTCAACATGGGGTTTGGACTTCTACAAGAAGTCTTGATAGGAAGGGGGCAGAAAATAAGTTTTATATAGTGCCTAATATGTCATGGTGCAAAGTTTTTTTTTTAACAAATATTCTCATTTGGTGCTCACAATAGCTCTGCAAAGGTAGGTACTGTTGTTATTCTCATTTTACGGTTGAGGAAACTGAGGCAGATAGGCTAAGTGACTTGCCCAGGATCCCACAGGTAGTTTCTGAAGCTGAATTTGAATTCAGATCTTCCTGCCTCCAGACCCAGTACTCTACTCACTTGAGTCACTTAGCTACCTCTCTCTTATGATGTGAATTGCTGGGTTGGATGGAGGGCAACTGTTGTGAATATTACAATTTTCTGGGATGCTTCCCCCACCCCCCCCTTGTTAATTGGATATCATCATCACACACCAATGATTGAAGGATAGGTAGAATAGAGGGGGATACCATCTTCAGTTATCCAGGATTTTCGAAGCAGTAGCACAGGTAATAGAATGTTCTAGATTAGATGTTCTTAATATTTTTTGGTATCATGGTTCATTCTGGCAGTCTGGTGAAATCCATTTAATGCATAAAACACATAGAATCAAAAAGGAAACCAGTTATGTTGAAATGCAACTATAAAAATATTTTAAAAAGAAACATGAATAGATTCCATTAAAAATCTCAGAGAAGTCACTTAAGCTGTGGGTTGCATTATGTGATGGGGGAAGGGCAAAAGATTTACCTACCTGGTTATATTTTACTTAGGCTAATAGGATATTACTTCTATTCCCCAAGTTTATGCCAGCTGAGGATTTGAGGGCCTGTGCCAGGTAGGTGGTAAGGGGGAATGATGATGATAATGGTGATAAGTGATTTATAGTGCTTTCAGACTCCCAAAGCCTTTTCCATAGATTCTCTTATTTGATAAGACAGTTAATGGATAATAAACAATTAATCTGACTCTTTAGTCTTTTACCTTAGAGGACCTTTTTCTCTGATGGGATTATTGGAAAATGTCAATCACAAGAGTGCCTACTAGCTGCTGGTATAAAATATTAGATGTACTTGGAAAATCAAAGGAATCATGCTTCAGGGTTTCAGAAGACAGAGAAGACTCACTCCATCCTTATCGAGAATCTTATTCTTTGACGAAGAATTGCCAAAAACGGATTTGGGGAGAACTAATGCTAGAGTAAAAAAAATAGAATCAGGCTCTGAGTGAGAAGGATGCCCTGGGGAACACTGTAGCATGAACAATAGGTGGGCAAGCATTGTATATGAAGTAAGATGTGATTTATTCAAAACAGGCTTGAAAAAAGGACTTTGAATTAAGGGGGTTCAAATTAGGACAGCTGGTTGGCTGAGGAATGGCAGTTGGTTTTGTTAGGAACTATTCTGAATAAACTCCTGCATTAGATTAACACGTTCTGCAGTAGTATGCAGTGTAACATCCATGAGCCATTCAGTGCAAAACCTTTGCAGTTAATTCCTGGTCCTTGCCTGTTGTAAGTACATGAAGACTAAGTACTTTGCCTGTCTGACACATACTCAGACAAGCCATCTGTCTTATATTTGATTTTAATCATGGTCAATGAATTTTAAATCACTTTTGTCAGACGGTACAGCAGATAGGTGAAAGACGCAACTTTAAAGGAAGAAATGTACACAAGGCATGATTATGAATTAAAATAAATTGGGTTAAATATACTTAAAATTTTCCATAACCCTGCTTAGCTTTTGCTTTTGGTCAACATTTCTTTGTAAATCTAGGGGGGAAACCAAATTAGATAAAGAATTCCACCCCCTCTCCCTGTTCTTGCTCCCGTTTCCTCAGCAACCATAAGCTTTATTTTTGAGATGGAGAAGTACAGACAAGGGAAAGCAGTTGGAATTTCAGTGAAGTCTCTTACTAATCCTTCTATGTTATCAGATTATTTGTTTTGTGAAGAAAAGTTATTTTACACCCAGGGATTCTGGGGACGTTCATAGTGATCTTGGAGAAGCTGGATAGGTTTTTGAAGAAGATAAACTATAGTACGCACAAAGAAAATGACATCTAGCTGAATAATAAAGTAATTTTCTACGCCTAACTGTAAAATCGGGGGGGGGGGCAGGAACAACAACAAAAAAATAAAGGCGTTCTGTCCTGAGTTTCCATTGATGAATGTTTAAGAAGTCTCTTCCTGGAGGACAGAGAA
The DNA here is from genome assembly GCF_900497805.2 of Vombatus ursinus. Taxonomy (NCBI): domain Eukaryota; kingdom Metazoa; phylum Chordata; class Mammalia; order Diprotodontia; family Vombatidae; genus Vombatus; species Vombatus ursinus. The sequence goes on along the minus strand of NW_020954552.1, from coordinate 22,047,470 downwards.
CTGGTATAGATAAATTGGCTGTTGGACTTTCCTATCCTTCTCTTCTTCTTCCCTCCCCATTGAATCTCTTTGATCAGATTTCTTTCCTCCTAGCACCTAGTGGGGAACACCTTATCTACACTGAGGTCATGGAATTTTTATTTGGGGAGGAGCAAGAAGGTAATTCTGAAGCATGGAGGCTTTGAAGGTAGAGCAAGCCTGGGTGGGGTATCAAATTGGAGGCCAAAAGCAAGGTTCAGTCTTTTTGGAGAATTGGGAAGAGAAGCATTAAGAGTTGGAAGAGGATTGAAGAAAAGGAGATAGGAGAGTGCCAAACTTTGCCTCTTCATATTTTACCCTCAGAGAAAATGGGAAGAAATTCCCTTCTGTATCCCTCTTGGTACCCCTCTTGAGGACCCACAACTTGGGCTATTGTATGTAACTCTTAGTCTTATGTATAATAAGTCAATTACTTGGTAGGTTAGATGGCTAGTGCCTGTGAATATATTACATTGCATCTATGAGAAAAGGGAGTATGTGTTCCAAACAATTGGCTGACAAACTTTTCAAACAACCTGTTCATAAAATAGAGGATTGCCTATATTTTTATAAGCACAAGAACACACACACACATCCCTATGCTCACATTATAAACCAGGCTCCTAAATTTTCATTTTAAAAAATTTGTACATTTTCTCCTTTTATTTAAAATTTCAGGTCTCATCTCTCTACATGTCTGTACTTTCTCTTTTCCTAAGAAGTTTTTTAAAGAACAAACAGCAAAGTTTTTGTACAGTCCTGGATGTAACTGGAAGTCCATTTATTTATTTGCTGGAAAATTAATTAAAATGCTCACTGAATAAACAATAGCTTTAAATGGAACTATAGAAATAAATGTAAGACAAACAAACTATGTACAAGGTAAACAAATTAGCCTCAGTTTTGTAGAGGTGGCTCCCAGAGGAACTCCTTCAAAGAGAATTAAGCAAATGGCCTTAAGGTAGCTGGTAGGAAGGAAGCAGGGTGTTTTCCTCAGCAGCCCAGTGTAACAAGGCTCTTAGGCTTGAGCCTTGTTGCCATAGGCTAGGCCAAGGCAGAGGGTTGTGTGAGTGGGGAGGGTTGAGTCAGGCAGGTGAGGTTGTAGTTAGAGGGAAGTCCCTGAAATACAAGTGGAGATGGGGGTAGGGTGAAAGGCATGCCTGCCTTTCCTGCTGAGAACATCAGGAAACCACAGAGTGGAGTGCAAGCTAGCAAACAGGGTATGACAATGGTAACTGGTAAGGAAAGGCTTTGAATTCTTCCAGTAGATTTCAGTCTTCTTGTTTGGGATCCCTGTGCACTGGGGTTGATTTTATATCATTTAGAGAACGATTATTAAGCACTTACTATGCTGAGAGACTATAAAACTCAAAGATTTTACAATATTGTAGGGGATTGAATCAATCAACCAGCATTCATTAAAGCGTCTATTATATTTCAGGTACTGATAGAAACTCTGAGGATACGATGGCAAAAATTAAAGTCCCTTTTCTCAAAATGCTCCCATTCTTTAAGATGAGACAATATACAATAAATGCAAGGTGATGTTTTTGGGGGTCAACTATAATCGGAGGGCATCAGGAAATGCTTTCCATAAGAAGTGGTCCTTGAATTTCATTTTTGAAGAAAAGAAGAGGTGGAGGTGAGAAGGGATTGCCTTCCAGTGCCAGGGGAGAGAAGGGGAACAGGCAGTGCAAAGGTGGATCAGGTATGGGGAAGAGCAGCAAAAAGGCCAATCTGGCTGAACCACAGAATGAATGAAGGGGAATAACATATAGTAAAGTTGAAAAGGAAGATTAAAGCCTAGGTGTGAAGAGATTTAAAAACTAAGAAGTTTATATTTGATCCTAGGGGTAATATCATTCAGTCGTGTCCAACTCTTCATGACTCCATTTGGGGTTTTCTTGGCAAAGCTGCTGGAGTGGTTTGCCATTTCCTCCTCCAGCTCATTTTACAGATGAGGAAACAGGTAAACAGGGTTTAGTGACTTGCCCAGGGTCACACAGTTAAGTAAGTGTCTGAGGCCACATTTGAACTCAGGAAGATGAGCCTTCCTCACTCCAAACCCAGTGCCCACTGCTCCACCTACTTGCCTTTCAAGTAGTAGAAATAAGATTTTTTTGAGGGGATGAGACCGCCTACTTGCCCTTCAAGTAATAGAGATAATTTTTTTTTTGAGAGAATGAGATCTATGATATCTTTCATGTAGGGAAATCTCATTGGGGGAACTCCCTCCACTGATACAAATCAGCGCTCATTCCACAATTGACTGTTTTAGAGTTGCCTGGGGCATTGAGAGATTAAGTGTTTTGTTCAGACTCATCTGGCCAGGATGTGTCAGAGGTGGAACCCAGGTCTTTTCCCATTCTACTATGCGCAATGTGATAAGTGCATTATACAGGTTCGAAGCAACTTTGTAAGGTTCCAGAGAGCAGAGGCATCAGGAAAGGCTTCAAGGATGAGATGGTATTTGAGGTAAGTAGGTAAAAGGGACTCCTTAGCTGAATAATTAATGATCTTGAGTACATCCTTAAGGAAGATCCTGATAATTCTCTTTACATTTCTCTAGTTCTACGTCAATCCCAGATTCAAAGGGAAAAGGAGGGACTCAGTCTCAAAGCAGGTGCCACCACGAGGGCCCGCAGTTCCTGCTAGGAAAATTGGAGAGACCTGGGCATGACGAGGGAGTGAGAAGAAATAGTGCTAGAGAGGACCTCCCTGGGAGTGTGGCGCTAGCCCTGCTGGGAAGAGGCTGGGAAGAGTCTGGGCAGAACCTGGCCCTTCTGCTGCTCCACCCAGCCCCCAGTGCACATCCGCTGGGAGCGGCAGCTCAGGAGAGAGGGAGGGGAGTGCTGGGCCACCCGTCTTCACGGGGCTGAGCACCTTTGCAGAGCTATAGGCAGGTGAGGCAGGGATTGTTGCCTCTTTGTAGAACTGTTTTCTGGCTACGCCGGTGAGTAGATGCAACCTCAGGGTACGCAATGGGAAGAGAGCTTTTTATAACTGACATCATAAAGGCCCACAAAATACTAGGGGAAGCACACAGTGCATCACAACTAGTTACCTCACAAGATGCCAAGCACGCAGTAAGTGCTCAAGGTATGTTGAACAAATGGACTGAAATCGTAATAATTGCTAGCATTTATGTAGTGTTTTAAGGTTTGCAAAGTACTTTATATATTATCTCATTAGATCCCCACAACAACTTTCTGAGGTAGGTGCTTTTATTACCTTCTTTCCCATTTTACAGATGAGGAAACTGAGGCTGAGAGACATTTAGTGACTTGCTGGATGCGATCATATGTAGCTAGTAAGTGACTAAGGTGAGATTTGAATGCATTGTCCTGATGCTCCATCTACTATGCCATTACGTGCCTTAATATACATATCCATCCATCTATACATAGCTATATCTCCATATATAGATAGCCACATATCTATCTATACATATATGAATGTTTATATGCATCCATCCACACACACATGTATATAGACACACACGCACATACTTGCTGTTATTCCTAGATAAATCAGCTCTAAAAGGAATGAACACATCTAAATTCCAAAGGGGAAAATGGATTTGTCAGATGTATTTCCAGTAGTTCTGAAGTCATAGGACCTGGATTCAGATCCTACCTCTGATGTTTACCACCTGCATGATCTTGGGCAAGTTATTTAACTTCCCAGGATCTCAGTTTCCTCCTCTGAGAAATGAGTGGTAGACTAGATGATCTCTGAGAGCCGTTTCTACTCTAAATCTATGTTCCTTTTTCTTTTCTTTCTTTCTTTAATTTTTTTTTTTTTTTTGGAGTATAAGGGGGAAAAAAAGATCAGGCAGATTTTTCACAATGCCAGACCCCAGAGTGGTTTTTCAGGAAGTAGAGCATGGAAATCATATATAAAATATAATCTGGCCTCAGACGCTTACTAGCTGTGTGACCCTGGGCAAGTCACTTAACCCAGTTTGCCTTAGTTTCCTTACCTATAAAATGAGCAGGAGAAAGAAATGGCAAACCACTCGAGTAACTTTGCCAAGAAAACCCCAAATGGGGCCAGAAGAATTGGACAGGACTGAGATGAATGAACAACAACAATAACAACAACAACAACAAGAAGACCCCTGCTTTGGACTGAGCAGCTCACCTTCAAGAAGTTCTCACGGGTTGATGATGTCTGGGTGCCTTGCATTCCACCTTTTTCTCTTCTTGTGGCTTCTATTTGCCAATTGGAGACTGACTGAAATGCCACTTCCTTTGAGAAAGTCTTAACTCATCTATGGGAAACTGCCTGAAATGAGATACAGCTCTCTTAAATTTTATACCAAACCCTGGTGGATGAAGGCTGAAAATTGTACCCCAATCCAGGCCAGTTTAACAACTGGCCTTTAGGAAAAAAATATATACTCAGGGCATTTTCAGTTTCATCTACATTTTTACCATTTTCCCCATCATTTTCTGAAGTCTACTCTAAATAATAATAAAAAATAAATAAATCAAGCCCTGATCTGTAATGTTTGCTGACTTCCAAGGAGTCACACTGAAAATTTTACAATCAACTCCAGTGAGCTGGGTCCGGCTGGTTCCCATACACCCCTGCCAGTCCTTCTTTGAGGTCTGTGCACTGTGGTGGGGGGAAAAAACGAGGGTGGAGATGGAAATATATACCCTATCTGACTGAAAGACAAGCTTCAGTGAAAATGGGCTGGTAAGATAGAGGTTTTGGAGAGAAGGAAGATGACCCATCCCATTTATGCATCCTTCTCGTTACCTCATTTGCCTCTTGATGACCAAGCCCTGACCATATCAATCCCCAACTCCAGTGGCTCCCTATTACTTCTATTATAAAATACAGACTCCTCTGTTTGACATTTTACAATCTGGCCTCAGCATGTATTTCCAGCCTAATTATGTATTAAATAGTTTATTTCTATCACTTGCTCTATTTCTTCTTCTTCTTCTTTTTTTTTTTTTTTGAGGAAATCAGGGTTAAGTGACTTGCCTAGGGTGGCACAGCTAGTGTCTGAGGCTGGATATGAACTCAGGTCCTCCTGACTCCAGGGCCACTACTCTATATACCGTACCACCTAGTCGCCCCCTCCGTTGTTTGTTGTAAACTTGAATGGGGGTATAGAATCTGAAGACCAAAGACTTTTATTATTTCCCTCCATATTGCTCTGGAATACAACGTGTGAATACTCTCATTTTATGGATTCTGCTGCAGCAGAAAGTCCTGAATTTAGAGTAAGAAAACCTGAGTTCACATCTCATCTCTATCAATGACAGTGTGATCTTGAACAAGTCATAATATTTCTGAGCCTAAACTTCCTCATCCTTAAAATAGGAGTTAATCAATCAATCAACAGGAATTTATTAAGACTATTTGCCAGGTACTGTGCTAGGTATTAGGAATATAAATAAAGTGATTTCTACCCTCAAGAAGCATTTCTTATGTTAGGGGAAATAACACAGACATATATAACTATATGTTAATTATATACAAAATAGATATATAAACAAGATAATTTGGAGAGAGAAGAAGCAAAGGAAAGGTAACTGATAGCTGGGGGGATAAGGAAAAGCCTTATCGAGAAGCTTTGAAGGAACCTAGGAATTTTAAGAAGTAGAGATAAAGAAGGAGTATATTCCAGGTATGGGGGACAGCCCATGCAAAGGAACAGAAACTGGAGATGGAATGTTGTGTGTGAGAAACAGTAAGGAGGTCAGTTTGACTGGATCATTGAATAGAGAAATGATGGATAATTAGTCTGGAAACATTGGTAGAAATGATTGTGATGATAGGTTTTAAATGCTTCTTGAAGGAGCTCATATAGGACACTAGAGGTGATAAGAAAGCAATGGAATTTATTGAGTAGAGAAGTGACACAGTCAGATCTATGTTTTAAGAAAATGGCTGCGGCAGCTGTGTGAAAAATGAGCCAATTAGGAAACTATTGCAATAGTCTAGATAAGAGATAGGGTCTGGACTAGGGCATTTGTGTGAGTGGGGGGAAGAGGATGGATGAAAGAGATGTAGAAGTAGAAATGACAAGATTTATTAATTGATTACATATAGGGTAAGGAAGAGCGAGAAATTGAGAAAGACTCCCAAGATTGCAAATCTGGGTGAATGGAAAGATGGGGGTTGAGACAGTATACTAGAATTTTCAGGATGCAGCCAAAACAGTCCTTAGGGGAAAATTTATATCTCTAAATACTTTTATCAATAAAACTGAGAAAGAAGAGGTCAATGAATTGGGCATGCAAAAACTAGATTGGGCGTAAAACATTAGAACACCAATAAATTAAACCTTCCTGATTAAACATCAAAAATAGAAATCCTGAAAACCAAAGAAACAATTAAGAAAATGGAAAACAAAAAGCCCACTGAATTAATAAATAAAACTATAAGCTGGCTTTTTGAAAGAAAAAAATAGCTAAATAGACAAAACATTAGCTAATTTGATTTTAAAAAAGAAAACCAAATTACTGTTATAAATGAAGAAGAAATAAAAGAAATTGTTAGAAACTATTTAACCCAATTATATGTCAATAAAACTGTAAATCTACATGCAAAGAATATTCACAAAAATATAAAATGCCCAGATTGATTAAGTAATTGAGGATACATAACTCAATTTTAGGGAGGGGGAACGCCGTAACTGAACTCTAAAAGAAAAAAAACAAGACAAGGCATATTTGTAGGTGAATTCTGTCAGATATTTAAAAACAATTAATTCCAGTATTGCAAATGCTGTTTGAAAAAAATAAAGAAAAGAAGTCCTACCAAATTCCCTCTATGATACAAATATGCTCCTAATACTTAAACCACAGAGAGTCAAAATAGAGAAAGAAAACCATAGATTAATATCTCTAATTAATATCAAAACAAAGCTTTATAATAAGGATTTAACAAGAAGATTAACATATCACAGAAATTGTATACAATGACCAATTTGGTTTTATATCTGGGATTCAGGGCTGGTTCAACATTAGGAAAATTATAAATATAATCAACCATGATAATAACAAGAACCCCCCCCCCCAAATTATAAGTTTATGTCAACAATTGCAGAAAAAGCTTTTTGAAAAGATATAGCACCCATTCCCCTTTAAAACACACACAGACACACACACAGAGACACACAGACGCACACTAGAAAGTATGGGAATAAACAGATCTTTCTTTAATATGGTAAGTATTATACATCTAAAACCGATAGCTAATATCATCTGTAATAGGAATAAACTAGAGACTCTTTCAGTATTTCCTGATAACTGCCTGAAAGGGTATTTTCAGGGTCTTTTCAGTATTTCCTGATCTCAGTAAGATCAGGAGTGAAACAAGGATGTTCATTATCACCACTATTATTAGACATGGTGCTATAAATGCTACCTATGAGCAATAAGGCAAGAAAAAGAAATTGAGGGAATAAGCATAGGCAAAGAGGAAACAAAATTATTGCTTTTCATAGATGATTTGATAACTTGTTTAGAAAACCCTAGGAAGCTAACCAAAAAACTAATTCAGGAGTAGCTAGTTGCTGTAGTGGATGGAGCACCAGCCCTGGAGTCAGGAGGACCTGAGTTCAATTCCAGCTTCAGACGCTTACTAGTTATGTGATCCTGGGCAAGTCACTTAAACCTGATTGCCTTAAAAAAAAAAAAATTAACTTCAGCAAAGTTGCAGGATAGAAAATAAACCCACATAAATTATTAGCATTTCTCTGGATTATTAAAAAAAATCCAGGAGGAAATGATAGAAAAAAGATTCAATTATATTTCTTAACTTCTCAATGGGTGGAGGAGGGGCTGGAAGGAAGGAGAGAATTTGGAACTAAAAATTAAAAAAAAATAGCTATAGAAAGTACAAAATGCTTAGGAGTCTACTTGTCAAGACATACACAAGAATTATATGAATACAACTTACTCTTTACACAAATAAAAACATCTAAATAAGTGAAGAAATATTAATTGTTAATGGATAGACAAGCCAATAAAATAAAAATTACAACACGACCTAAATTAATTAATTAGTCATAACTATAGCTATCAAACTGCTGAAGAATTACCTTGTAGAGCTAGAAAAATAACAAAATTTACCTGGAGGAACAAAAGAGCTAAAATCTCAAGGGAAATAATGCTAGAAAGTGGGAAATAAGTGGCCAAGTAGCACCAGACTATATACCTTTAAGTATACTATTCTACTACTATGTACATATTATACTATTAACTATACTATTTGGTACTGGTTAAGAAATAGAAGAATGATTAATAGAACAAATTAGGCACATAACATACAGAAGCAAATGTGTATAGTAGCCTAATGTTTGGTAAACTCAAAGATCTCAACTATTGGGATAAGAGCTAAAATTTGATGAAAATTGTTTGGAGAAATGGAAAGCACTCTGGCAGAAACCAGGTCTAGTCCAACATCTCACCCTGTATACTAAGATTGGCTCCAAATGGATACATGACCTAGACATTAAGGGTGACATCATAAACAAATTAGAGGAGCAAAAGAGAAATTACCTGTCAGATCTTTGGTTAGGGGAGGAGTTGACCAAATAAGAGATAGAGAGAATCACATACAGTAAGATGGACAATTCTGATTTAAAAAAAAAAATTTAAATTTTTGCACAAACAAAACAAGTGCAACCAAAATTAGAAGGGAAGCAAGTAAATAAGAAAAAAAATCTTTGCAGCAAGTTTCTCTGATAAAGTTCTTATCTCTAAGACATATGGCTCAGATTTATAAGAATAAGAGCTATTATTCAATTGATATGTAGTTGAAAAATATGAATGAGTACTTTTCAGAGGAAGATATCCAAGCTATCCATAACCATATGAAAAAATGCTCTAAAACTAATAGAGAAATATAAATTAAAATAACTCTAAAGTTTCAGTTCATACACATCACATTGGCAAAATAGACAAAAAAGAAAAATAACAAATATTGGAAGGTCTATGGGAAAACAGATACATTAATGCACTATAGGTGGAACTGTGAACTGGTATAGCCATTCTAGAAAGCCAGTTGGAATTATGCCCTTAAAGTCATTAAATTGTATGTATTCTGACTCAGTGATATCAATATTAAGACTATACTTCAGAGAGATAAAAGAAAGAGGAGAAGGACCCATATATGGAGCTATTTATGTCAGTTCTTTCTGTGGTGGCAAAGAATTGGAAATTGATGAGTTCCCATCAATTGGGGGATGCCTGAACAAGTTATGATATATGAATGTGTTAGAATAAGGAATTATGGAGATGGATGGTTTCAGAGAAAATTGAGAAGGCAAGGAGGACAATTTATTCAATAACATCAATATTGTAAAGGCAAACAACTTTGAAAGGCTTAAGAACTCTGATCAAAGCAATGACCAACCACAATTCCAAAGGGCTTGTGATGAGATCATGCATCTCCTGACAGAGACTCAGTGGTTGATTCAGAATATAGATTGACGCTTTTTTAAAAAATATGGTCGGTGGAGGAATTTTTTTCTTGACTATATACGTTTGTAACAGTTTTCTTCCCTTTCTTTCTCAATTTCTCATCAAGGGGAGATTGGGGATTTGAGAGGGAGAGAGGCAGATTTTTCACTAATTGAAAAAAATAAAAAATTCAATATTAAAACCCAAATAAAACTTATTTAAAAAAAACAAAAGAAAGATGGTGGTGCCCTCAATAGAAATAGGAAAGTTTGAAAGAGAGATAATAATAAGTTCCTTACTAATAATACCTTCCTATTTCACAGGATTGTTGTAGGGCTTGAACGAGAGGACTTCAATAAAGCACTTTGTAAATCATAAAATGGCATATAAATGTCAGCTTTTATTATGATGACATTCATTACCCTGCATAAGAAGTCTTCATTTTTCATATTCTTCAATCCGTAGAGACATAGAACTTTAGTCTTTTATGCCTGAAAATTAGACTGCTAGAAAAAAAAATCATATAGTAACAATAGCTGGCATCAATATAGCACATTCAACATACAGATTTATACCAATTATGCCATTTATTTCTGACAATTTTACAAGGATGAATATCACTATACCCATTTTATAAATGAAAAAACCGAGTCTTAGGTTTAATGACCTGTCTGTAGTCACCTGCTGGTAAGTGTCAAAGACAGAATTCAAGCCTAGGTCTTCCTGACTCCAAGTCTAATGCTCTATGTACTATGCCATGCATAAAATGTCATTCTTTGGTTTGATCATACAGAATTTTCATTCGATTATATGATTAGGACAAATTGTTGTTCACTTTAAGTTTTTGCCTCTTAATGTTTGGCAAAACAGCATGGAGTAGTAGAAAGAGTGAAAAAGAAATCAAGGGAATAAGCATAAGCTGAGGAAACAAAATTAACACTTTTGGCAGATGACATGATAGATAACTTAGAAGATCTTAGGAAGTCAACCAAAAAATTAATTGAACCAACTTCAGCACAGTAGCAGTAAATAAATAAACACATAAATCATCAGCAGTTATCTGTATTACCAAAAAAAAAAAAAATCCAGCAGGAAAAGATAGGGAGATTCCACTTAAAATAACTACAGAGAGTATAAAATATTTAGGAATCTACTTACTAAGACATATTTAAGAATTATAGGAATACAATTACAAAACACTCTTCACACAAATAAAGATAAATCTAAATAATTGAAGAGAGATTGATGCTAGATTGGTAGCTGAAAAGGATAAAGCTTTAAAATCTAGCTCTGTTTCCTGCTACTGGCTGTGTGATCCTGGGGCAGTCAAAGGACCATAGATGAGGAGCTGGAGGATTTTAGAGGTCATGGAGTGCAAATCCCTCATTTTATAGGTAAGGAAATCTGAAATTCAGAGAAGTTAAATGACTTACCCAGGGTCATGCCAGTACTAAGTAGCAAAGTCAAGATCTGAAAACTCCATATTCAGTTTTCCTTCTGCTTTGCCACAGCTGCCACCATAGGTGAGAGGGACCAATGTCTTACTTCTTGGGGGGATTGTCTTTAATTTTCACTGTCCCCAGACTTGTATGAACTGATTCAGAGTCAAGTGACCAAAATGGGGAGAACAATTTATATAAAAACAACAAAATCATAAAGACAAAATTAAGAACCCTGATTAAAGCAATGATTAACCAGGATTCCAGAGGAGCAATGATGAAATGTTATTCACCTCCTGACAAAGAGGTAATGGAAGCAGGGTGCAGATTGAGAAATATATATTTTTGGACATGGTCAATGGCCAATTTTGTTTTGCTTGACTATGCATATTTATCACAAAGGTTTTGTTTTTCTTTTCTTTTTTTTCCAGTGGGAGGAGGTGGGAAGGAGAGAAAACAAATTTAATTGAAAAAGATTTAAATTAAATTTGAAAAATTTCACTATTGTACTTTGGAGTAACATTGCCTTTTCTTCTCATCTTTTTTTCCTTTCCCACTCTCATTATATTCCTAAAACCTCCAGTGTTGGTGGTATTGGCCGAAGGAAGGAAGCCAATCCAGCTTTGTCTCCAGTTTCTTCTCTCTCTTTACATACCTGTAGTAGAAGCCTGCGCTGATGAGATGAAGAGTCCTCGACAGTTGTTCTTCTCATGCCACTCAGTTTTCCAAGCGTACATAAAGAGTACCAAGTGGTTAGTGAGGTATTCCAGTTTGTTTTAGCTGCTTCTTCTGAAACTTGGAGGAAGACTGGCCAGTAGTGTTTAAAGTCGTGCATGTTTAAACTTGAGTGAGGGAAGTTATCAGGCCTTAATTTGAGATATATAGAGGCAAAGATATCATAGGGTCCTTCTCATAGGAGGGAAAAGAATGCAAGTGAGTCTGAGTCACTGAGGAGGAAAGGATACAACTAAGTCTTAGTTACTATAAGAGTATTACTGAATCCTAGGTGCAACGATCTTTAAGCCACAGAAGGAGGAGAGAGGAACTCAGGGTAGTGGTTCTGGTAAAAGACACCTGGAGGACCAGGCACACACAAGTTATGCTAACCTCTCATCACTTCAATATGGGGCTGCTTGGGTTCAATCCTTCACACCAGGGCAGCTGTCAGACCACCACATAAGGTAGAAGATGAGTTCCAGACATAAATAAAGAGCTTACTTTATCAGATTTGTAGATGACACAAAGCTAGCAGGAAACTCTTACACAGTGGTTCTCGAAGTGTGGCCTCTGGACCCCTGGGGGTTCTCAAGATTACTTTAGGTGATCTTAAGGTCAAAATTAGTTTCAAAATAATGCTAAGATATTTGCTTTTCCCAAATACATATCTGGGTGAAGCCAGTTTTTCTTCATTACATTTCAGCCAAAACATACCACAAAAGTTTGGGTGCTAGGTGTCCCAGTGGAGTGAGTGCCTGGCCTGGAGTCAGGACAACCTGAGCTTAAATCTGGCCTTAGGCACTTACTAGCTGTGTAACCCTGGACAAGTCACTTCACTTCTGTTTGCCTCAATTTCCTCATCTGTAAAATATGGGTAATAATAGCGTCTACCTCTTAGGGTTGTTGTGAGGATCAAATAAGAAAATAATTATGAAACACTTAGCTTTATAATTAGTGACTGACACAGTAAGTGCCATATAAATGTCAATTATTATTATTATTATTATTATTATTGAATGCAGAAGCAGATAAAAGAATCCAGATGTCTTCTATTAACCCAGATATTAAAAAGATTTGAAAAAATATGTAAAATAATAACACTCTTTTTGCTAATTTTTAGTTTCATTAAACAGAATTATTTTTAAAATAAAATATCATTTATGTTACCATATAAGTTTACTATTATTTTAAAGTGAATTAACAAAATTAATTAATTAAAAATTAATAAATTAAAATATTTTTAAATGTATCAGGTTTAATTTCTAATATAGTAAATGCTGATAGACATAATCCATGTTGGAATCCTTAATCATTCTTTAAGAGTGTAAAGGGGTCAGTCTTGAGACCAAAAAGTTTGAGAATTGCTCTTCTAACACATTGAATGATAGAGGATCTGGGAAGATGGTAAACCCTAAAGTGATATGCCAAATCAAGTAACACGAAGTTTAATAGAGATAAATACGAAATCTAGTGTCTGGGCTCAGATAATAAGCTTACAAGCACAAGGAGTTGTTGTTGTTGCAGGGAAGTGATGCCATGACATGCAGGTGAATCGGATGCTTTTAAGGACAAATACAAGGTGGGAAATAACTGCTAGGCAACAGTTCAAATGAAAACGATCCAGGTGGAGGACAGGGTTAATAGATTACAAGCTCAAGGTGAATCAAAAGGGCCAAACAAATCTTAAAATCTTAGGTTCGGGCTGCTAGTGCCCTGCCTGGAGTCAGAAAGTATCTTTCTGAGTTCAAATCTGGCCTCAGACACTTACTAGCTGTGTGACCCTGGGCAACTCACTCCACTCTGCTTGCCTCAGTTTCCTCATCCTTGAAAAGAGCTGGAGAAAGGCAAACCATTCCACTGTCTTTGTGAAGAAAACCCCAAATGGGGTCATGAAGAGTCGGACGTGACTGAAAACTACTGAACAAAATCTTAGGTTGCATTAAGAGGGGCATAGAGGCCAGAGCATGGGAAGGGAGGAGTGTATTTAACTTTGCCCAGGTTAGACCACAACTAGAGGACTATGTTCATTTCCATGTGCCAGATTTTAGGAAGGACATTAGTACACTGTAGAGCATTCGAAGGTGACCATATTTCAACATCCAGTTAAAAAATTAAGGGTTTGGACTTGCTAATTTCTAAGATCCCTCCACATTCTAAATATATGGCATATTATAATGATATGATATGATTGATATGATATAGACAAGGCAAAATAAGATCACACACCGAAGTATTATGGGATTCCCTTTCGTCCTGCACACTTCCCTGTTCCCTGCTCCCCCCCCGCCCAGTTGTTCTGAGATTCAGAATAGTAGTAGGATAAGGTCATAAGACTTGGAAGGGAAGGCTAAGATGTAACAGCAATGACTCATGTTTCTTTAGTCTTTTACAAGTTACAAAGCACTTTACACACACAGTACCTCATTTGGTGCCTACAGCAACTCCATGAAGCAAATAGTGTAAATATTATTTTTATTCCAAGCTTACAGGCAGGGAAGCTGAGGTTTAGCATAAAGTGACTTGCCTAAGGTAACATAGATAGACTGGAGTAGAACCAGAGCCCAGCTGTCTGACTGCAACCCAGGTCTGTTTTCCCTACACCTTGCTGACTCCTGAAAGACCCTCGCCTTGATTACCATGCTCCTTATGTCTTCACACATTTCTATGTACTTAATTGGGGAAGGAGGTAATTGTTGGTGGGGGTGAGGGGAACCAAAGTCCAGGGTAGTACATCTTCAGCATGATGGGTTTTCATTAGAGACATCTTGCTCTCTCCCATTCTGGAATTCACCTGAATTCTTTTGTAATATGATTTCAGAAACTGCTTTGCATTTGGTTCAGACTGTCCAAATTACTCTTATACAGGAGCTACAATTTTTGATGGGCATGTCAGAGCATTGTAGCATCATTCTGCATACACACACACACACACACACACACACACACACGTACATACATCCACCTGTTGGAAGTTGGTCACACATTGCCAGGGCTCAAACCTTTTCTTGCTTTGCTTTATAATTGGGTTTGAATCTAGTTCTGGCAAAACAGGCATAAGTAGGAGAACGTCTACAACAAAGCTGGAATGGATGTGAATGATGATGGCAGACCACCTCCACGTTAACAAAATGGACAGGCATTCTTCTTCCCCCGTGGCTTTGATGGGCTCTTTGCTAATGCGTTGCTAACTTGAACAACTTATTCCCTATAAAGGAAGCAGTTTTGGCTTTGTTGAGTCTCAAACGTTCCTTTTATCTGGAAGCTTTAAATAAAAGAATTTGGGAGCCATTTAATGTGCATTTTAAGATAAAGTGTTTCTATAATACCACTATGGTACCTTCAGATCTCTTTAAAGGCATGAATAGTGTAGTTATTCTGAACTTTCTTTTAAGGGCCTTATGAGAAACACACCGAACAATCTGAGGTAGGCATCATTGCCTCTCACTATTAGCCTTTGCTTTGTTTTTCAAAGTTCAATAAGAAAGGGCATTAACATATTAGAAGTAGCAGCCTGGAAAACTTTGATCTACTTCAAATCCTGACCCCAGTCTCCAGAACTCTAGCTAGGGGAAGACAATATAGAAGACAGGTCTAACACCATAGATTTAAAGCTGAAAGGGACCTTAGATGCAGTCTAGCCCCCCTTACAATTTTATAGATGAGGGAATTGGGAGCCATACAGGTTAAGTGACTTGCCCATAGCCACACAGCTGTTAAGTAGAAGAGATAGAATTTCATCCTCAGTCCTCAGGCTCTAAATTTAGCGCTCGACCCTGCATCACACTATCTCTCCCCTCCTACCCCCCAAATATATTTATGTATGTATGTATGTATATATTTGTAGGTACATGCACAAGTATATCTATATCTATATATACATGTGCATGTTTGTAGACATACTATATATATGTATACATACATACAATGTGTGTGTGTGTGTGTGTGTGTGTGATCCTTGGGCAGGGGCCATACTGATACCTGTATCATTCCAGTTTTAGGCTATATGTCAGGCCTGCACAACATATGGCCCACAGGCTGCTTGTGGTCCCAAGGATTTTGGGCAGCCAGAGAAAAATGTAGGGTTGTCACTGCAAACTCTCTTGTTTGTCACATGACCCTCAGCAACCAACCATCGTCAGTCTGTCTCTAGTCTAACTTATCTGTGCCAGAAGAAGTTTAGCCTATTTTAATTTTGGCCCCTACCTACTGCCAGGTTGTGCAGGTCTGCTAGATGCTATCAGTGAGCATTGGGCATGGAGGGCTTTGTACCTGGGCACCAAATTTAAATGATACCAAATTTATAGGTCACTGTAGCACTTGGAGCCCTGTAATCATGTAGAAACAATAGTTTAGTAAGAATAATAAGTTAGAATAGAAATCTACTAGATGTCAGGCCAAAGTAAGCACCTCTTCCAACTTCCCCATCAATTGCTTTTAAGACAACCTCTGAGCTCTCTCTCTCTCTCTCAAAGGGTGGTAGACCCTGAAGCTAACACCCCCATTTGGGGGTACACTTCATGCCATTTGCTCTGTGGGGCAAAAATGCCTAGTTATGACTCTATCAGCCCCTTTAATTAGCAAATGTCTATCTTTAAGGTGAAATTTTTATGTTTTTTTAGGCTTGTAGTTTTATAAATAATTAATTTCACTGATGCTTTTTTATTTTTATATTGCAGTCATTTCTGGATATAATCCAGGCCTTCTCCACTGACTCCCTCCCTGGCTCCTCCAAATAATTTTAGAAATGAGCTGTCTTTTGTAACAAAGATAAATAATTATGTAAAACCAACCAACATAGTGACTATTATTTGATGGTTTATGTAACATTCTCCATTTGTAGTCATCAACTACTCTACTAAAAGGAGGAAGGTGCTTCTTCATCTCTTTTCCAGGGCCAAGATTGGTTGGTTATTATCATAATCATAACTCAGTGCTCCATTTTATTTTAATTTTTTTGTTTACATTTCTATCGTCATTGTGGTTATTTTTCTCTAGATTCTACTTACTTCACATTGCATCAACTCATACAAATCTTCCTATGTTTCTATGAATTCCTAATTTTTGTTATTTCTTATCATGCAGTTGTTTCATCATATTAATCTTCTGTAATTTTTCAGCCATTTCCCAATCAATGGGTAGCCATTTTGTTTCTAGTTTCTTGTAGTTAATTTTTGAAGGAAAATGTTCTAGCCATTTAAAAGCATTTCCTAAGGACAATGCAAATGAAAAACTATCCAGTCTAACCCTCTTATTCTGTAGATGACAGAACTGAGGCCCGGAGTGGTTGCAATTTTTCCAAAGTCACACAGGTAGCAAGGAGCAGATCTGGATTTTGAACTCAGGTTCTATGAATGAATAAATGCATGAACAAATAAACAAAAAAATCATCACGTGCTTGCTAAGTACCAGACGTGGGAAATACAAAGACAAACCTGAGACAGTCTCATTGATAACCCTTTCCAGAAGCATTGGTAATTGTAATTTGATTATAGTTTTTTAAGCAAGAGGTAGAAAGGGAGAGGTAGATGATATGCTGGACACTGTGGCAGGGCAGAAAGTGTCTGAGGTGAAGATAAGAATGCACGATCGAAGCAAATTCTGAGCTGTGCCATAGTTCCTCTTGGGAGATCTGGTTTGGAGCTTGCAGCAGCAACAGCATGGAAAATGCCCAGTATTAAGATGAAGATATACAGTCTCAGGAGTTCTGAGCTGACTGGGCTTAGCTTAACTGATTCTAAAGCAGTATTCTCCCCACTAGATAACAGAAGCATGGAAATAAAAGTCAGGGTAATGGACATAGAAAAGTTTGTGAAGGAGCTGCTGGGCTTGTGTTATCTGGAAGACAATAGCCATGCTTTTTAAAAGATTAAAAGCTTCACCTTTGTGTGGGTACCAGATAAACTTAAAGAGGATTTGTAAGGACCATCTATAATTAATAACAATAATGCCTAGCATTCATATAATATTCTAAGGTTTCCACAGTGCTTTCTGGGAAATCGCTTCCGAACTGGAGTCCATCCTGTGGAAGGTAAAACCCCTTCCCTAACAAGGTACTTTTTGAGGCTTCTCTGCAGATGATAATAGGTCTCTTCTCCCACAACCTTCTCACTACTAAAAACAAAGTTATCTTGCTTTCAGAGGTTAAGATCTGATTATCAACCCAGAAAAATTTATAGGTGGCCTTGAATCCAGACTTGAGACCTGTGTTCAACTTCATAGAGTGATAATTAAAGCTCATTAATAAGTAGATATACATTGTTTTCAGCCCCCAGCTTATCCTATGATTCACTGAAGTCTTAAGAAAGGAGAAGGAGAAAACTGTATTAGTCATGACTGTCTAGGGGCCTTTCCTCTTTGGTCTCTTATTCAGTTTCCTTGTACAGGCTTCAGAAATAGCTGCTAAGCCTCACAGACAGTAAGGGACAAGGGAACGAGTGAGAGAAGATGAAGGTTCAAATCCCAGCTCTGCTCCTTCCTACTGAAGTGGGAAAGTCATTTGCCCTCTCTAGGACAGTTTCTTCATCTATCAAACGAAGGGATTGGACTAGAGGACCTCTGGGGTCCCTTCTAATACAAAATTGATTCTATGAAATTTTAAGAGAAGGAGATGATGGTAGAAAGTCACCGGCTTCATGTTTTCTTCCTATATTTCATCAATGAAATACATTGTAGAGAAGGTAAACATAGTCTATACTCCCAGCCACACACGCTACTTTGCAGGCTTACCTTTAGAATTTAACTCAAGGAGAAACAATGGATACTCATGCAGGACTCTTTCAAATCCCCAAAAATTGGACAGGGAGAATTTACAAGTTCCAGCTTGATGACAAAAGGTCATCATTGCAAGCTTTTTGCCCAAATGAAAACTTCCCAGTTCCTTGGCTTCTCTGTTTTGTTTTCAGTGGCAAATACACATGTGAGGCATGTTGGGTGTACAAAAGGGTGGTATGACTAACTTTAGAAACAGTTTTACCTCCGGTCAATTCTATTCTTTTTTTTTTTTCTTTTGGAAATATTTGGAACACCATTGAGAAGGATGGCTTTTCAATGTTTGAAAGGGAATTAGAATAATTTTTTTGGGAAGTTAGTCTTTCTTCCTCTGCTTTCTCCACCCCAAACCAATAAAAACATACTAAAGATATACACTTGTGGCTAAGTAAATTCAGTATTTCATTTTTGCTGTGACAGGAAGCGCTGTGGAAGATGTACAGAAAACATTTATCTCTGCTGCTACTGGAAATCAAGATAGTTTTCTAAGCACCAAGGTCAGCTGCTTAGAAAGAGAATTCCTAGTTAGTCCTTTACTGGATAATCTTAACACAGCAGCATTGAATGTCTGCATGCCTTAGAGAAGCACAGTCTAACTGGTTAGAAAAGATTAATCAACTTATCCCTACAGGAAACACAGTTGTTCAATTTCCCTTCCTCTGAGGTCAGGGGTCAACAAACTAGGACTGGTGGGTGGGAACTGGACCAATTAAGACAGTCTTCTAGCTTATGGAGCCTCCCGTTCCTCAACTGCTTGTCCTGGGGTCAAAAGGAAGGAAAAGAAGGACAAAGTTTCTTCCCCTCCCTCTTCCTCTCTCACCCCAGCACCCTCCCTATGTTTTCTTGGGCTCTACATTTCCAGGGCTCTGGAAGGGAGGAACAAGGCAGCAGTTATTTGAGCATTTAAAGGGGTCATGTCTATTTAACCCTCTTTTCTGCCCTCTCCTATGCCACAGACCTCGGGTATGAGCCCTTGGGAGGCATTCCAGAGAGATGTTGCCCTTCCTGGTTCAAAGGTTACCAAAGTCTACTCAGGGGAAAAGTGATAGGACTTTTTTACAAGG
Source organism: Vombatus ursinus (assembly GCF_900497805.2). Taxonomy (NCBI): domain Eukaryota; kingdom Metazoa; phylum Chordata; class Mammalia; order Diprotodontia; family Vombatidae; genus Vombatus; species Vombatus ursinus. The sequence goes on along the minus strand of NW_020954552.1, from coordinate 22,028,033 downwards.
GCAGCACATCAAAATGGATATTAACTCTCTTTTTTTCCTAGCTGGTTTAGAACTTTGCTTTCAATTTTACTTGTCTCCCACCTTCCTGAAAGGTGAATTTTTTCCTAAATAATAAACATAACACTAAAATAGAAATTTTTAATTAATTGTAGTGGTAAGAAAATAATGGTGGAGAGGAGGAGGCACCAGAATTAGAGTCACAAAACCCCTCTAGGCCTCAGTTTCCTCATCAGTAAAATAAGAGTTTTAGACTAGGTGACCTTTAATGTCTATTCTATAACTATTTTCCTATGATCCAATGACCTGAGTTTGAGTTCCTGCTTTTCCACTTACTACTTGTGTGACCTCAGGCAGATCACTTAATCTCTCCTCCTCAGTTTCTTTATCTGTAAAATAAGGAATTTGGATTAGATGATGTCTGAAGTCCCTTTTGGGCAGCTGGGTGGTGAAGTGGAAAGAGTGCTGTTTGTTCCAGCTCCAAATCCTATGATCATTTTGTAATATAGGAAGGATAAGGGAATGTCTGAGGCTGGGGTTCTGCTGAGGTTGCTAGGGAATCATGTACTTCATGTAATTAAATCCGAGACCCTAGCCGTTGTCCTAAAGATTCTTTTATATATACTGTAATTTAACCTTTACTGATCTCTATTCTCTGGATTAAGGTATGGACACTCTGTCATTCTCTGTCAGGTCTCTGGGTTAGAGGCTTGCTATATTCAGTACCTAATAACATGACTCCTCTCTTCTCTATCAGAAACCATACTTGGCTGCCCTCATAAGAGTACCTACCTTTTCTTTCCTCTCTCTTCCTCTCTGCCAATACGCTATCCAGGCTCTATGTACCTTTTCCTTTTTTAAAATTAAAATTATTTCAATAATAATTGAAGAATTATATTCAATTAACATGCAATCTTTCCTACCTCTTTTATTTCTCACCAAAACAAAACAAAACAAAATTTTTGTAGCAAATATATAGAGTCAAGCAAAATAAATTCCCACATTGTCCATGTCCAGAATATATATCTCATTTTGTATCTTGAGGCCATCATCTCTCTCTCTCTCTGAAGGTGGATGGCATGCTTCATCATCTGTCTCCTGGAATCATATTTAGTCACCACAATAGAGTTTTTTAAAAGTTGTTTTTTTTTTAATATGTTTAATATGAATGTATAAGTAGAGCCTATATCAGATTGCATACTGTCTTGGAGAGGGGGGAAAATAGGGAGGGGGAGAAAATTTAAAACTCAAAATCTTATGGGATTGAATGTGGGAAATGAAAAAATAAATAAATTAATTATTTAAAAAAATTTTTTTAAAACAAGATTGCTGTTATTGTGTGAGTTATTCTCCTTGTTCTGCTTAATTTACTCTGCATTAATTCATAGAGGTCTTCCAAAATTTCTCTAAAACCAACCCTTTTGTCATTTCTTATGGCACAATAGCGTTCTATTACATGATTACATTCCTATGCAATAATTTGTTTAACCATTTCCCAATTGAAAGGCACTCCCTTAGTTTCCAGTTCTTTGCCCCCATGAAAAGAGCTACTATAAATATTTTTGTACTTTTGGGACATTTTCCTTTTCCTTTGATCCTATTGGGGCATAATAATGGCATCACTAAGTCAAAGGGTATGCATGGTTAATGACTATTTTTGGACTTAGTTCTAAATTGCTTTTCAGAAGAGCTGGACCAGTTCACAGCTCCACCAACAGTCAGTCTATCTTTTTAAAAGAGATTTATTTATTCATGGGGGAAAGAGCACATATTCCCAAATCTTACTCTGAAAGAACCTCAGAGTTCATTTAGTTCAAACCAAAACTACAAAAGAATCTATAACATTCTTCAGAAATATCATCTCTTGAAGATTTTCACTGACAGAGAACTCACTCAGTACTGCCAAGGCATCTCATTGCACTTTTGGATAGTTCTAATAGTTAAACAGTTTTTCTTCCCTTAATAATTTTTTAAAAGTTGTAGACTTAGTAAGTACCAACAGAAACCATCAAATAAATAAACAATAAAATGATCATATATAAAAATGAACTTCAAATTGCTTATAATTTGTTATTAAATTTATGTATTAACTTTAAACAAAATAAT
>NW_020954552.1:21997840-22025920 GCF_900497805.2 Vombatus ursinus | reverse complement strand
TATAATTTGTTATTAAATTTATGTATTAACTTTAAACAAAATAATAATAAAAGTCCCATATTTCCATGGTACTTCCTAAAAAGATTGCATTGGTTTATATCTCCACTGTTAAGAGAGTAATCCCTTCCATTGAACCAGGGGTGGGGAACCTGCAGCCTTGAGGCCACATGTGACCTTAACTGAATCCAAACTTCACAAAACACTTGAGGACCTAGAGGGCCACATGTGGCCTTGAGGTTGCAGGTTCCCTATCCCTGCATTAGACTGTGAGGTCTTTGAGAGCTGGGACTATGTTTTGCCTTTCTTTGTATCCTCAAAGCTTAGTAGGGTGTCTGGCACATAGTTGGATTTTAATAGTCTGCTGCAAGGGTGCCAATGAGAAGTTTGTTTTAATAGATATGAAGTCCCAAATCATCCAAACTCTTTTAAGCTCATAGGTTCTCCCCAAATCAAGAGGGGTGTGAGGAGGCCAAGGTGCTTTCCTCCCCTCATCCCTGCAAGTAATCCTTTCTCAAGGTTTTAGCTGGAATGTTCTCCCCTCTCTGCTGCCAGGCATTGAAATCTCTTGGGTTCTGAAATAGGTCCTTGTTTTATATATACCCCAAAGGGCATTACCAAGTTTCCTTAGTGAATCCAAGCTTACTGCCTGTGTAACAGGATTCTAGTTGATCAAAGATCTAATCTAAAGCCTGTGATTGATTAATTTAATAAATATACAGTCCTACCTGGTTAAAGTATCAGGGTTTAGCATCTTGATACTTAGTTAAAAGGTGTGGAATGGGAAAGAGTACTAGGGGGCAGAGGCAAAATGCTGCAGAGCTCTCTGCTGAAACATCCTCTAAACAGATCTAGAAAATGCACTAAACTGAATCCTAATGCAGAAATTCAGGAAAAGACAGTGAGTCATTTCTCCAGCCCAGTTTGAGAGAGGGAAAGAGATAGGAAGGTCTGGAAATGGAGTTAGGCTGGAAACATGCAGCACTCAGAGCACTCCAATACCCTGGGAGAAACTATGCACCAGGCAAGAAAAGATGCTAGACATATGCCAGAGCTCCACTAGATCCATACCAGGGCACTAGGAGGAGAAGATAGAAGTTTTTGGGTTTGGTTTTTTTTTTTTTGGCTAGGCAATGGGGTTAAGTGACTTGTCCAGGGTCATATAGCTAGTAAGTGTCAAGTGTCTGAGGCCAGATTTGAACTCAGGTACTCCTGACTCCAGAGCTGGTGCTCTATCCACTGCACCACCCTAGCTGCCCCCAAAGATGGAAGTTTTGCACCCACTACCCTCTACCATTAACCACTACCAGTTCTGGATCACAGAACTATTCTGCAGAAGGGAGTGGCATTCTGGGGTGGGAGGTCCAGGTATTTTGCATTGAGAATGAAGGAAGTTTAATTTAGAAACAAACAACAGCAGCAGTGGTAGAAGGGTGGCTCAGACTAGACCGCAGGCTCTGAGAAGGGTCTCATTTCTAGAATTTAGCCCAGCCTATAGAGAAATGACCAGACCAAAAGGAAACCTACAATTCTACCACTCTAAACCAACAGAATATTCCAGCTGGCTAATAGGGACAGAGTCCAATAGCAGTCAGTTCTTGCTCAGACCCAAATCCAGAGCAGAAACTTGGAGAGTATAGACTAGGGGGCCAGCAATCAGACTTTGCCCTGGATCAGATCACTTGGGTGGCACTGAAAGCTTTCAGGTCCCCATCCTATTCCTGAGATCCTAGAATAATACAACATTCAGTACTCTAAGAAAATAGCAGTAGGACCAGCCAAGACTTTCCATGTAGAAGTTCCACAGAGCCCAGCCTGGACATAAAATCCAATAAAGAAGTAGATTAGAAGAATGAGCAAACAAAAGAAGAAGACCATCATAAAGAGTTATTATGGCAGGGACAGGAATGCTTGAGACAGAAACTCAGAAGAAGAAAATGACAGAACTTCAGAGAACAGGAGTAGGATGATTTAAATTTTTTCTATTTATTATTCTGAACTTAAGAAATAAAACATGTATTTCCATAACATAGTATAATAGAAAAAAAATAGAATGATTCAATTAACCCCTTCCCTTACATTTAGAAGAATTGAAATCTCCTTACCTATACCTTCCATCCATTTCTCATAGTTCTGCCCTCTGGGACCAAATAGAAAAAAATTGAAAAAGTCTTCAACATAATAGCACTTCAGATACTTGAAAATAGTGATCACATCTCCCAAGTCTTTTTTTCTCTAGCTGAACATCCCTACCTCCTTCAATCCTCATCCTTATGAAGTCAGAGTTATGTTTCCCAATGGCTGACCTGTGGACCAGCACATGTTCTCAGCAGATTTTTACTGACTGGGATAACTTTTGCTATGGAAAGTTCTTACTACTTAAAGCTTTCCAAATGAAAAACATATGACTCCTCCCTTTCTTCCTCCTTCCTCTTTATCCTGCCCTGGGTTAAGAAATACTGATTACAAAGTTGGAGATAATCAGTTATGCATATCAAGATCCTACTCAGTCCAGACTGGGAGGATACACAAGTTTGCTAATCTATTCTATCTAAACATAATTCAGGGTTGCGTCCATAGCTGGTTACAATTCCCTAGGCCATAGAAGTTAAATCTAGCTATCCAGTTCTGTTTAAGCAATCAATAAACATTTATTAAGTGACAATTTTATGCCAGGTACTGTGCCATGCATTGGCTGTACCAAAAAAAAAAAAAAAAGGGCAAAAGATAGTCCCTTCTTCAAGGAGTTTGCAATGTAACCTGTGTTTGTTTGTTTGTTTTTTTCAATTTAACAACAGCAGCAGCAGCAGAAACAACAACAGGTGGATTAGTTGACTCCATGCTTCTTACACTCCTCCAGGGAAATGACAGTCAAACCCAATTCCACCCAGAGCCACAGACATATAGGTCAAGTTTTAATTTCAATGAGAATTCATACTTCAAAGCCCATTTCCATATAACACAATCTACTAGTCTGGACCTTCCAGGTGAGAAAGAATCAACCCTTGAAATTAGCTTCTTATTAATCACTGCCTTACTCAGCAACCATTCCTTTTCCTGTAACTAAAAAAAAAGAAGTTATTTTTCAAAATATATTTTTATTTATGTCAGTAAACATTTCCCAATTACATAAAAAATTTTAACATTTATTTTTAAAAATTTGAGTTCCAAATTCTCTACCTCCCTTTTATTCCTCCCTCACATCTTGAGAAGGCAAGCAATATATTTCACATTTTGCATGTAAAGTCATGTAAAACATATTTCCATATTAGCCATGTTGCAAAAGAAAACACAAGTCCAAACCCAAGAAAAATAAAGTGAAAAAAATATGCTTTAATCTGTACTCAGAGTTCATAGATTCTCTCTCTGAAGGTGAATATAGCATTTTTTATCATGCATCCTTTGGAATTGTCCTGGATAATTGTCTTTATCAGAGTAGCTAAGTCTTTCACAGCTGATCATCATTACAATATTGCTGTTACTGTGTACAATGTTCTTTTCCACATTCTGCTCACTTCACTTTGCATCAGTTCATATTAAGTCTTCCTAAGTTTCTGAAACCATCCTACTCATCATTTCACAACAGTATTCCATCACAATCATATACCACAACTTGTTCAGCCATTTCCCAATTGATGGCCATTGAGAGGGGTCATTTTAACCAAGGAAATGAACAGTTAATAGGGGATCATAGAGCTGAAAGGAATCTTAAATATCATCTAGCCAAACCCCCCTCATTTTTCTCTAGGCTGAGGCATAGAGGCATTAAGCGACTGCTCCAAAAAGGTTACACAGGTAGTAAATGGCAGAGTCAGGATTTGAAATCTGGTCCTCTGACTCATTATCAGGGCTTTCCCCACTAACTACATCATGCTACTTTCTATTAGATAGCTTCTTATCTTAGAAACACAATAAAATAACCTGAGAGTATACAAAGATATTTCTTTATTCAAAGGCAATCTTCAACCTCAAGGTGAGTTATACTCTAAAAGTCATTGTTTAAAAACAGTAATACAGATGATGGCTAGGTTTCTAGGCAGGTCTGCCAGTGGGTAGGATCATTTTAGAACTGTAAGGGATGATAGAAGTTATCCACTCCAATCTCCTAATTTTACAGATAAGGAAATCAAGTCCCTGAGAGTTTGTGAGACTTGCCCAAAGTTATGCAGGTGGTTTAGTGGCAGAAAAGGGCTTTGAATTCTGAATTCTTTGAATTCTGAGTACAGTATTATTTCTACTCTTCAACTCGTAATATAATTGAATTGTAGTGTAGATGACAGTGCACTATGAAAAGAAATCATGTTGGTTATTTCTGTCTTATAGTTCAACTGTGTTATGGGTCACATGGGATTTTGTTGGACTTGTCTCAGTCATCAATACATCAGTGCTTCAAGGATTTATATGGCTTTTGGTGTGGATATAATGGGGCACTAATGATGGACCCCTAAAAGGCCCTGAACTTTTCCACATGGCCCAGGTCCCTAGTATTCACCTGAGGCTATAATCCTTTCTACTGTCCTTGCATTGTGGCTTTGATTTTGCCCCAATCTCCAATTCTCCATTACCTCTAACCTAGCCCAGCCCTTCATTGTCGGTTACTTTCAGATTGCCCAGCCACATCCCCCCCCTGAATTTGACCCCTTCCACGTGGCCAGGTCCCTGGTGTTGGCCTGGGGCACCTGGCCCTTCCAGGTCCTTCTCAGTTACTTCACAGTCACCCAAGCTATTGGTCACTCATTGATTACATCCAAATCTTCCCACAGTCTCTGTATAGGTGTCCATCTTGTCCCCATCAGATTGCTCAGATTCCTTGAGTCTGGCCTACTTCTATTGGTGATATAATAAACCTTGTCTCTGCTCAGATTCCTTAAGAATCTGGTCCAGTTGTATTCTCAATACAAAGTCTCAGATTCTTAAAATCTAGCCAATAACACAGACTCACTAGGAATCTTGCTCACTTAGTCCTATGTTCTAATAAACCTTGTCTTTGGCAGAAAGAAGGTTTGGCTCGAATTCATTTGAGGCAGGACCTGTGTCACTTGCCCTTTAATTTTGAGGTTCCCAGCACCCTTAGACCTCAACAGGTACTCTATCCTTCAACAAACAAGCAACTGCTCATCCAGAGTTGATGTGGCCAAAAAAATTCATCACCCTGTGGTCAACCCAGGACAGTCACATAGTCCATCATTAGGCTCAGACTTATAGTTTCTCCAGCTCATTAGAACCTCTTAGACCTTGTACTTCTCTGGCATGGCTTTAAGAACCCAAGATCACTTCCATTCTAATGAGGGGTGCCTAAGTAAGAATGACTTTAATGGAAGATAACGATGTTGTTCAGTCATTTTTCAGTCATGTCCAACTCTTCGTTGCACCCATTTGGGTTCTCTTGGCAAAGATACTGGAGTGGTTTGCTATTTTCTTCTCTAGCTCATTTTACAGATGTGGAAAGTGAGGCAAACAGGGTGAAGTGACTTGCCCAGGATCACACAGCTAGTAAGTGTCTCAGGCAGGATTTGAACTCAGGTCTTTTTGATTCCAAGCCAGACTTTTTATCCACTGCACCATCTAGCTGCCTAAGATAACAATAATAGCTCACATTTTCATGGCACTTTAAGGTAGAATTTTCTAAACAGCAAGGTGCCTCTCCCCAGGGAATAAGGATCAAAATAATGACGAAAATTATTGGATTTTAAAAACTACCACTACCACTTAAACACATCCATTTTTTTCCAATAAAAAACAAAAGTCAAAGCAAAGTCAGACTAATGTGGTGAATTTGTTTCAACTGACAGTGAATCCATGCAAATTTATTTAATATTTGCAGTGCAATTTATTTAATATGGTATATACAAATGAGGTCAAATTTGAGTTGTCACTGTCAAATTTTGAAGCAGGCATTATCTTTTACTGTTGCCATCTGTTGGGGCAGACTCATGAAACAGATGAGTTGTATCCTCATGGGTCTGCTCCATCTGAAAGTGAAATGTGTAAATGCAAAGGTAAATAATCTTTGTGTGGAAGTAATACCTGTTATATTTCTCAACATCATTTGGTTTCAAAAAAGAAATCTTTTGTTAAATAATTAAAAAAGAAATAAGGAGAATGGTTACATAAAATTACTCAATATTTTCAACACAAATTTAAACTTAATTATCTTTAAACATTTTTAATTTTAAAAAATGAAATAATATCCCATTGTAATGAATAGATAACTAATTTAAAAAGAAAAATCCCTGGAATAGCTGAAATTGGGTTCAAGTATTGGAAATAAAGAAACCCAATGAAAAACGCAAATCCAGAAAATCTAATGCATTATATTTATAACTGGGATTCACAAAAGTTTTTGTTGGAGAGGAAAGTTGATTCTGTTTGCTTTGCATTAACCCCTTAGTTGTGGATAGCATGAAACTTAATAAATTGAAACATCTTGAAAGGATACATGCAGGCTACATTGGCAAGATCACAATTTTCCAGAGAAAATTAAATTCTTTAAATATTTTCAAAAACTATATCTATGACATGGAAAGGATTGCTTATATCTTATAAGGGTGAGTAAAGAGTTGTCAAGTGTAAACAACTTTTTTTTCTATAGGAGATTCATTAGCACAACCTGAATAGGGTTGAAAGAATGCCTGACAAATCATATGAAAAGCAGTTTTGAAAGATTTCATTTACTGATAAGATGGGAAGGTTAATTGCCCATTTGTTTGAAGACCTTTGCAATAAACTAATTTAGAAACTGAAAGCTTACTATTTTACATTGCAGGTGGATGAAGTAACCAATATAGTTAAAGATATTCAATTGATTGCATATGTATAGTATGCTGCGATGCTAGGGAAGATATATGTTAGTTTGTAAGAAATAATGGCAATGTCAAGAGAAATTTTCAACTTAATTGACAAATTTTTCAGAATGAAAATGATATAAAGGGGAGAACTGTTTTGGACTCTACTCAAGGAGATCAGTCAGTGCTTGAATTAAATGCAGGTCTGTCTACAAGCCCTAGTTAAAAATATGTGCCCTAGTGTAATTTGGACACATATGTTTCATAGACAATAGCTTGTATCGAGAAATATGAGTGAGGAGTTACATACAGTTTTTCATGTTGTTACAAACATAACTAGCATAAAAAGGGTTCATTAAAGGGGAAGACTTTTTGCAAAATTGTATGACAATATTGAGGAGCACAAGGAACTGCTTTGTTGTTTCGAAATGTGCTGGCATTCTTGTGCCAAGGTACTTTGAAAGATATAACAACAGAGTAAATTGCCATTTTTCTGAATAATAATAAAAATGAAACAAATTCATTTTGTAACAAAATTTTCTTCCTGAAACTTGTATTTGTGTATGTAATATATATATATATGTGTGTGTGTGTACATATATACATACACACACACACACACATATATATACTGAATACTCTTCATAAATCAATGCACAGTCTTCAAATTCATATTCTGACTCAAAGTGACTGCATTTATGAAAAAGTTAGACCTATGGATAAATGAGTTATAAAATCATGTTTTTATATATTTAGTAAGTACAGAAACATCTGCTTTGCAAATAAAATAGAAGAAAGCAAGTACCTGTTTTTTCAATTACTTAATTGGTCAACAGGAACAATTTTTATTTTATTTTACATACCTAGATTCCCCCTTCCCACCATATGAATGGATAAGGAATCCATTTTCCATGTACAAATATGGTATATTTGGTCTTATTCCATTTAAACATAAATGAGAAATAGTTTTGTCTTGTAATAGTATACAGAAATAAATGTACAAATCTGAATTATGTTTTGGTTACTGGTGAGTACAAAGATTCCCTGGTAAACCAAAGAAATATAAATTTTATTACCTTTAGCTTAACATTTATATGGGCAGCCCAGGTGGTACGGTGGATAGAGTGCCAGGCCTAGAGGCAGGAAGACTCATCTTCCTAAGTTCAAATCCGGCTTCAGATACTAGCTGTGTGACGGTGGGCAAGTCACTTAACACTATTTGCTTCAGTTTCCTCCTCTGTAAAATAAATTGGAGAGGGAAATGGTGAACTACTCCAGCATCTTCGCCAAGAAAATTCCAAATGGGGTCATGAAGAATGGGGCACGCCTGAACAATTTATAATCTTGTTCTTGCAGCACTGATTACTCCCTGAAATATTGCTTCACCTAATATCATGTTTTCATGGAATCCATTCATAACGTTAGATACTAAGGCTAATAACTAATAATGCTAGCCTGAAATTCTGGATCATGGCTACAAATACTCAGGAGGGATCAAGAACAAGAGCTTCTGCCCCATTCCTTCTGGGCTTAGCATAAGGTGGTCCCTGTGTGACCTTGAACAAGTCATTTTGTGGGCCTCAGTTTGCTCGTCTGTAAAATGATGTAGTATATGTGAAAGGCTTAACTACTCTGATCAATACAATTATCTAATACAATTTTAAACGGCTTATGATGAAGAGTACTATCCGTCTCCAGAGAGAGAACCGATGAAGTCTGAGTACAGACTGAAGCATACTTTTTTCACTTACTTTTTCTTGCTTGTTTGTGTGTGTGTGTGTGTGTGTGTGTGCGTGTGAGACATGGCTAACTAATATGGAAATATGTTTTGCATGATTTCACATGTGTAATGATATCATTATGCTTGCCTTCTCAATGGGTTGGAGGAGGAGCTTCAGGGAAGGAGAGAATTTGGAATTCAAAATTTTAAAAAATGAATGTTAAAATAAAGTATAGTTATTTAAAAAAATAAAAAAAGGTGGTTGAATCAGATCGGGGTGGGGAACCTGGGGCTTCAAGGCCATGTGTGGCCCTCTAGGTCCTCAAGTGCGGCCCTTTGACTGAATCCAAACTTCACATAACAAATTCCCTTAATAGAAGGATTTGTTCTGTAAAACTTAGACTTAGTCAAAAGGCTGCACCTGAGGACCAGAAGGCCATATATAGAGAAGTTGTGAAAGAACTAACTTGCTTAGGAATATCATCCTATCTCCCTTCTGCATCCCTGTCTTTTTGCCCAGCGTCCATCTTCAGGGCTGGCTTTGGAGTCAGGAAGACCTGTGTTCGAATCTTGCCTCATACATTTACTAGCTGTGTGACCTAGCACTTAACACAGTGCCTGGCACATAGTAAGTGCTTAAGAGATGCTTGTTGACTGACTGCTGAACCTGGGCAAATCACCTTCTCTGAGCCTCAATTTCCTTGTCTATAAAATGGGAAGGTTGCACTCAGTGTTTAAGGTCCTTCCACCTCCGACTTGATCATCCAATGACCTTGGTGCCTTATGACCCTTTAATCTATTCAGTGTAGCCACCCCTTACTGGTCTTCCTTCTCCTCCAAATTGCTCCAGGCTCCCCATCCGTTTGAGAATTTCTCCCTATAACCCTAGCCCCCATTCCTCTATTACAGTGAGCCTCAGAAACCAGATGGAACCCTTTCACCCCCTAGACTGAAACTCCTCAGGCCACCCAGAAGCACTTGCATTTTTAAAAGAAGCCTGGTTAGCCCAAATGAATCTCTAATTGGTAGGATTTCAGGCAGTGTGGTAATTTTAGGCAATGAGAGGGAAAGGTAGCTTGGGATAGACTCTGTGTGTGTGTGTGTGTGTGTGTGTGTGTGTGTGTGTGTGGCAACACGATGTAGATAAACCTGCCCTTCCCCAGCCTGCCTTCCTAAGGATCAGTGCCACTAAATAGCATCTATGTTTCCTGCCTTTTTTCCCTCAGCCACCCCTGAATCCAGAAGTTCTCAGAGAGCATCCAGACTTTTCACAATGGCTCCTGTGGTAATGGTAACACAGCCTTTGGTACTGGGGACAATGGAGTGCTTTGTATGAGGGGGGCATTTGTATGCCAGGCCCTAGTCTTATTTTCTCCTCCACTTGAAATTAGTTTGCTATTTTGACCCCTAAGAGCAAAGTAGGAAACATCAATGAGCTAGCAAGCATTTATTAAGTGCCTTCTGTAGACATTGTGCTAGGGGCCAGGAATACAAAAGTAGAAATCAAACAGTCCTTCCCTCAAGAAGCTTACATTAGAATAAAAGGAAACAACATATGCACATATATTCATATACAAAATATACATGAAATAAAGACAAGGTTAAAATTGAGGGGAGAGCAGCTCAGAGTATGAAATAAGGTGTTGCTTTTAGATTTTTGAAATGGCTATTTTGCTAGATCAATGGCTATATTCGTAGGGTCACAGATTTAGAACTAGAAGGGAGTAGAGATGGGATTGAGTTTATCTTCCTTATTTTTCAAATGAGGAAGCTGAGGCACAGAGCAGTTAAATGATTTGCCCAGCTAGTAAATGTCTCAAGTGAAATTTGAATTCACATCTTCCTGACATCCAGTGTTCAAATCCAGATTGATGGCTTTTCATTTCTGTGCATATCTGTTCTCTGTTGACTATCTCTTGGGTCGTTGTATAGCTCAAATGTGCTAATGTATGCAAAGCACTTTGCAGTCTTTAGAGAGCTATATAAATGTCAGATATTATTATTGACAAATCATTCTTATCATCTTGTCTGATGGAGCTCAGAGAAAAACCATCTGGGAACAAGTTGTTATTCTGATAATATTCTCTTATATTTAATGTTCTGTGGATTGCTGCACAGATGGATGAAGGAACTGCTTTTTGTAGTCAAATAAAAGTATTAGGAAGTATCTCATCCTCTGAGGGCTCACTGAAAGCATCCTCAGTACAATTCCAGTAGCAGACAGAAGGACAAGATCATATAAGCATCATATAAGATCATACAATTGTCTTCCCACAATGTTGATTTCTTCTGCTAGATCTCTGCATTTTTATTTTGGCTAAGCAATTGGGGTTAAGTCACTTGCTCAGGATCATGCAGCTATCACTCGGATCTTCCTGACTCCAGGGCTGGTGCTCTATCCACTGCACCATCTAGATCTTTGCATTTTGAAAGCCTTTAGTTCCATGTAACTTGGGGATGATGAGTGGTTTGTACATTAATATCTATTTAAAACATTATTCTGAAGTTCTTATGGATCAATGTTATCTGTGGGCAATTGTGGGCAACAGTTCAGTCAGTGGTAATGCTCTGGTTGTAGTACAATTTATTGGCTGAGTTTTCAAGGGCAATTTGAAATATTATCATCATCATCATCATCATCAACCTTTTCTCATCAATTTCATCAGAGTTCAGGTAGAAATGGGACAAGTTGTTATCCTGGTATTATTCTTTTACATTTAATGTTCTATGGCTCTTTGCACAGGTGGATAATTTGCCAGCTTTTTTGCGATTGAATAAAGTGTTAAGGTATAAGCTCATCTTCTGCAAGTTCTGAAAGCATCCCTGGGGTAACACCAATAACAGACAGGATGGCTAGGATGATATGAACCTGGGTTATCTTGTTCCCATGTGGTTTTGATTTCTTCTACTAGAAGTCTCTCTTTTGAGAGCTTTGCATTTCACACAGATTAGAGATTAAGAGTATTCAGTAGAGTGACATCTATTAAAATGTTCTTAAATTCTTGTGGCTCAATGTTATAGCCAGACAACTGTGGACAGAAGTTTGGTCTATAATGATGACCTAGGGTCACTACTGTTTATTTATTGGATATTCGAGTATATTTGGGAGTTTGTATTTATAATGCAAGGATTTATCATTTGTTAGTTTATGATGTATAGTGAGCTTCTGCTATATAGATTTCTGGCCACTTGATTATGTCTTTCTAGGTACTTGGTAGGAGGTCAGTTTTTGAAATCTGAACTACAATTATTATTCTTCAACACTGTGAAATAAACACCTTTTTATTGTTTTTAAATTTTTTAAAATGGTGGAACACTGAATTTGGGGTCAGGAGATGTGAGCTTCAAGTCTGCTTTGGACACTAGCTGTCTGTATGATCATGTGAGTCACATGACCTCTCAGATCATTAGTTTCCTTATCTGAAAAATGAAATTAATAATACCTGTATTCCTTCCCTCACAGGTGGTTGTGAGAAAATAATTCTATAAACCTTCAAATGATGTTGAATGTTTAGTTATTTTTAGCTCTCCATGGTGACTGTGTTGACTCCTTGGTTGGGAGGTTTATGTTGGGTGGCAGAAGATGACTGAGAAGTCAGTTCCCAAGACAAAGTGTTAGGTAGAACTAGAGCAAGCAAGTGAGGAAACAGAATTGGATATTTCCTAGCACAAGGAGGAGGCAATCTGTTTCTCTCGGTAAGAAAATGAGTATGCAAACGCAGAGCAAGCAGGCATAGGAACACATATTATACAATCCCTGTTCCTCCCAGAAGCAATGAGAGACGTGACTTGAAAGGGCAAATGACCTAGGTATTCTGCTTAATATTAGTTCCATTAAAATACATATTAGGAAATAGATCTGTGGTAGAGTGTATGGATGCATTTATATGTGATGGAATGAAGTTTGAGTCAAGACAATTTTCTTCTTAGTTTCTGACTTCTTTCTTGAGGACTAGGATTCCAGCTAAGGTTTAGTCAGTGCCTAGCCTTGGGTGGGTAGGTGAGGATGAGGGGGATGAGAGCCCCTGTTGCTTTGAGAAAGCTCTTGATCTGATGGGTTGCACTGGTTTCATATTATTTACTTGGCTTGCAATTACTTAAAACCATGTCACAGGTATATGTGAATAATGTGCTGTAATTACCGAGCTCCTTTCATCTGAGACTATCCTGTGGGCTTCATAAACAGTATTACTTTAATCATCACCACACCCCGGGAGGGATGGTTGGAAGAAACTGTGACTGTCATCTCAGTATTTCAGGTGTAGAAATGAAGGCATTAAATGCTGCAGAGTGACTTACGCTGCATGAAATCACCAGAGGGCATATGTCAGAACGGGTAAGTATAGTTCAGACCCTCCTTCAGCCACTACCCGGATGGATTGCTCACATATTCAAAACGCTTGTTTCCATCGTGCCACCTTCTGGTTTTGCCACAGAATCTCAGCATTAGAAGGGGCCTCAGATGACATCTAGTCCCACCCACACCTAAATAAGGATCTCCCCTTAACATACCTCACACACAATTTTCCAGTCTTTCATTAGAAGCCTCCGATAAAGGGAAATGCATCACCTTCCTAAAATTCTATGCCATTTTTGGATAGCCCTAAATGTTAGGACAGTTATCATATCTTCTCTTCTCTGAGGTATGTTTGGTCAATTCCAGTTCCTTTAGCTGATCCTCTTATAGCATGATCTCAAGGCCCTTCATTATCTCTGTTGCCTTCCTCTGCTTGCCCTTCAGCTTGCTCTTTATTCATCCTCAAATATAATGCCCAGAATGGAACATGGTACCAGAATTGAATAGCTTTGGGAAACAGGGTATCTCCAAAATATTTGAACAAGTTTAACCAGGGAAGAGTACTGTGGAACAATTACTTCTTTTGTTCTGGACAGATAGATAAAATCCCTTAATGTAAATGTAATATTTAAAAAAAAAACTCTAACCTTTTTGGCTGCCATATTGCACTCATATGGAACTTACAGTTCACCAAGTGTGACCCTGGGCAAGTCACTTAACCCAAAGCTGGAGAAGGAAATGGCAAAACACTCCAGTATCTTTGCCAAGAAAACTCCAAATGTAGTTATGAAGAGTAAGACATGACTGAAACAACTGAACAACAACAACAAAATCCCCCCTCCCCACCTCCCTGATCTTTTTCAGAGAGTTTCCTAGCCTCATGTCAACCATCTTTTCCTTGTGAAATGGATGCTTTGATGGAAGTCTGTTTGTCTTTATTAAATTCCATCTTATTAGATTTGACCCAATATTCTAGCCTACCAAGATGTTTTGGGATGCTGACCTTCTCATCTGCTGCATTAGTTGTCCTTTCTACCTTTGTGTCATCTACTAATTTGACAAGTGTGACTTCTATATCTTTATCCAAGCCACTGATAAAAATATTGAATAGCAAAAGACCAAGCATAGACTCTTGGAGGTCTATACTAGGGAACTCCTTCTATGATGATATCAACTCCTTGAGATGTAAATCCACTTAGTCATATCATCACCTCTCCCACATTGCTCCATTTTTTTCCATAAGAATAGTATGAGTGACCTTGTCGAATGCTTTGCTATATTCTAGTCAAGCTTTCCTAAAGCATTTGTCTGAGTGATCCTGTCTGGCATAACCTGTTCTTAATAAAACCATGTAGGCTCCTTTTGATCACCACTTCCTTTGTGGATGTTCACTAAACATTCCTTTAATAATAAAAAAAAAAACTCTAATCCTAAATAATTCTATCCCAGAATTTGGCTAGAAATTTAAGTCAAGTTTGGTGCCCTACCATTTGGAGACTCCGTTCCATCCCCCTTTTTGGAAAGTTGTGATAGCATCTGCCCATCTAGTCATCTTGCGGAAGATCCTAGGTGGCTCAGTGGATAGAGTGTTGGGCCTGGAGTTAGGAACACCTCTGAGTTCAAATCTTGCCTCAGACACTTATTAGCTATGTGACCCTGGACAAGTCATTTAATTTCTGTTTGTCTTAGTCCACTGGAAAAGAAAATGGCAAATCGTTCTATTATTTCTACCAAGAAAAGCCCATATGGAGTCACAAAGAGTTAGACATGACTGAACAACAAGTCTTCTTTCACTTTTCCTAGCTCTGGGAACTTTCAGAGATCACTGAAAATCGTTCAGCTTTCATATGTTCCAGTTCTTTCCATGCCTGAGAACTTAGTTCATCTGATTGGTTGCATCAGGTATGGACTCACCTGCAATCATGGAGAGCCAATCCTGTTCTCTGCACTCTGACTCCACAGGGTATGACAGGATACTGCTCCTCGATATGGGGAGATGCATTCTCCCACCCGGTGGTGAACTTCAAAGGGTTTGTCTCTGTAAGTTTATAACGCCCTGGCCTACAACATGTGAGTCAGAGAATTAGGTGGAACTGGTCTTGGGTGAACAGAGGAAAATACTTGGTGCTGTAGACATACCTGACATAATTTGGTTCTGACTAACATGTTTTCTCAATAACATTAGAATCTTCTCATCTTCTCCATTCTCTTCCTTGTTTATTTCATCCTCTTTCGTGGATTCAACGATCACTTCTGTGCAGATAACTCAAATCTGCACAACTAGGCCCCTTTTCTTTTGGGACTACAGCCACACATTCCCAACTTTCTCCTAGACAACTCCACTGGCTTCTTCTGGCGTGTCTCCAACTTATCTTCCCCAGTGATTCCCTTTTCCCCTTAAATTTACACCATCCTCCTCACACCCCCTTTCTGTTAAGTACCAGCATTTCCCCAGACACCTGGACTCAAAACCTCAGAGCTGTCTTTGGTTCTTCCTCATTCTTTATCCTGCAACACCAGTGTTGTCAAACTCAAACGGAAATAAAACCCCCAGGGGGCGGCTAGGTGGCACAATGGATAGAGCACCAACCTTGGAGTCAGGAGGATCTGAGTTCAAATGTGACCTCAGATACTTGACAGTTACTAGCTGTGTGACCCTGGGCAAGTCACTTAACCCACTGCTTAGCCAAAAAAAAAAAAAAAGAAAAGAAAAAGAAAGAAATAAGGGCCTCTAATCTGTGCATAATGATTCCTGCTGGCCACATACTGACTTAGTTGTAAAATGTAATATTATCTCTATTTTAATTTATTTTGTTAAATATTTCCCAATTGCATTTAATCTGGCTTAACCCCACTGCCTGTGTGGCTCTGATCTAGTTCAGGCCTTGATCTTCTTTCATTTAGACTTTTGTAAAAGCCTCCTAACTGGTTACTCTGCCTCTCCTCTCTTCCCTCCAATTCATTCTCCACACAGCTACCAAAATAATCTTCCTAAGATATAGGTCTGACCATCTCACTTTCCTACTCAAAAACCTTCCAATGCTATTGTCTATAAGACAAAATATAAACTTAGCAGAGCACATAAAGCCCTCTACAATCTGGCTTGAACCTACCTTTCTAAACTTCATTTATTCATTTTGAGTTCTAGCCAAATTGGACCACTAAACTGTTTTAATCTTCTGTCATCTCCCCACTCCATGCATTTGCACAGGCTGTGTGTCATATCCGGAATGCACTCCCTACTAACCTCTGTCTGTTGAAATCATTATTTTCCTTCAAGGCTCAGCTTAGGCACCAAATTTTCCATGAAATCTTCCCTGATCCTCCCAGACAAAAGTGTTCTCGCCATCTCCAAATTTTTCTAAAACCCTTTGTATAGATTCCTGCTTTGTTGTTGTATTATATCCTACTTGCGATACCACTGGGCCAAAAGGTGTGGATTGTTTGGTGACTTTTCCTGACATCTAAAATGATGTCTAAAATAGCTGGACCACTTTATAACTCCACCAACAGTGTATAGTGTGTATGTATATTCCCACAGGCACACCAACATTGACTATTTTTATACTTTTCAATTATTTTGAAAACTGTTTGTTCATATCCTTTGACCATTTATCTATAGGGGTTGGAGAGAACACTTTCAGGTGGGAGGATCAGGGAAGATTTCATAGAGGAGACAGTTGTGGATAATATATTTGTGTTAATTCTCTACATTATTTTGAATGTCACAATTTTATTGGTCATATTGGATACAGAGACATTTTCACATTTTTCACATCTTTTCAAATTCTGTATTGATTTTTATCTGTAGTCAAAATGACCCATTTTCTCTTTTGTGTCTCCTCTATCCCTTCTTCAGTTGAGAATTCTCCCCTCGTGATAACTGTGAAAGGTACGTGATTTTGCTCTCTTCTAATTATTTTTTAAAATTATGTGTTCTTTTATATTAAGGTCAAGTGTTCATTTTCAGGTTGTTGTGGTATTTGGTGTAAGATGTTGTCCTAAATCTAATTTTCATTGAGCCACTTTCCAGTTTTCCCAGCAGCTTTTGTCAAGATGAGAATCCTTCCCCCAATAATATACGTTCTTGAGGAGGAGAAGAGAACAAGCATTTATTAAACACCTACTACATGCCAGGCATTCTGTTAAGCATTTTACAAATACCTCATTTGATTCTCATGAAAACCCTGGGAGGTAGGTGCAGTTGAGGAAACTGAAGCAGACAGAGTTGAAGTAATTTGCCCAGGGTCACACAGCTGTTTATGTGTCTGAAGCTGGATTTGAACTCAGATCTTCCTGAGTCCAGGCTCCATTCTCTACCCATTGCATCACCAGTTGCCTCTGGGCTTATAAAAAACTGGGACAACTGTTTCCAATTGGTCCCATTTCTTGACTATCTCATCTATTCCTACATACTAACCTACTTTTATGATTTTTTTGAAAACAGATACCAAACAGTTTTGATGACTGGTAATTGTAATTTAAAGTTTGGTAATGCTATGTCCCCTTCATTCATACCTTTTCTCATTATTTTCCTTGATATTTCACATCATTTTTCTTCCAAATGAATTTGGTTATTATTTTGTCTAATTCTGCAAAGTATAACCTTGGTAATGAGATTAGGTCTTACATTAAATCTGTAAATTAACTTAGGAAGCAATGCTATTTTTATTATATTGGCATGGTTCAGCCATAAGTAGTGAGTTTCTCTCCCAATATGTGCCTCTCTTGATTTCTTTAAAGGGTCTTTTTGCATTTTTTTAAAAAAAAGTGTTATAATTCCTTTTGTTTTTTTTCCCACCAGTCATTCCCTAACATACTTCCTATTAATCCTCTCCCTCACAGCAAAAAATAAAAGAAGAGGTAAACAAAATAGACCAACAAAACATGTGCTTCTGGCAATGTATGCAAAGTCCTATTTGTAAAAGCCCCCCACATATACACACATACATATATACATACACACACATATATGTACATGTGTATTTATATGTATATATGTACATATGTATGTGGTATATGTATAGATGTGTATAGATATATATGATAGATACACATGTATATTGTGTACACATACAACATACTTATGTACACACACTTATAATGTACACTTATGTTTGTGTAATATGTACATAGACAAAATATCTAAGAATGGCATAGTCCAAGGAGGCATGAAGTGTTGTGATCTGCATGGTAGGAGGACCCACAGTGACAAAGAGCATTAACCTGACCACACCATGATATGACAAAGTCCCCCTGTGGCATCATCTGTTTCATCACCCTAGATGGAAATTGGATGGTTGAATTCTGGAACTAATCACTCTCTGTAATGTTGTTTTGCCCAATACAGTGTTTTTGTAGAACCATTTAACCTCACCAGGAAAGCACAGTAGCAATGCTGCCAAGTTCTCTTGCCTTGGACTTTCAATGCCCCCTTATCTGAGCTCTACCTCAAGCTTTGGACACCTTTGGTGGCTGGCGGAAAGGGATCAATGAAAATCCTGTAATTGTTGTTTACCCATTTTGGCTATGTTCCATCTGGAAATTTCAAAATGCAGAGGGCAGGATTTTATTGAGCCACATTGTGTTTCATGTATTTTCTAGGTCCAGACCAAAAAAAAGTATCTAATTAAACTAGTTGATATCTTTCAGTGGGAGCTAAAGGATAGCTGTGGATGAGCTGATGTAGAGAGCTATTGTCAGTTTTAGAAAAAGTAATATGCTCTGCTGGCTTTTTGTTAAATGTTAGATACAGTGTTGCAGTTATGGACTAAAACTCAGGAGCAAAACAATATTTAGTGCTGTTAGAAGTAGTACAGACGGCTCAAACTTATACAGGCTTTGACAGTTTACAAAGAACCTTACTTTATTGAAAAAAATAAATTTCATTAATAGCCTTTGTTTTCATATCATCTCTATTTCCCACTATATCCCTCCTCACCCTCCTCACTGAGTCTTCTTAAAAAATGTTTTTCTGACGCTCTTTTTTTCACATTGTTTTTGCTTCCCAATGCTTTAGTGCTCCCCGTATTTCACAGCAGAACTCTTCCTTGTAACAAATAGTAAAATATATTGATACATTGGCCATGTCTGAAAATGTATGCTTCATTCCACACCCATTTGGTAGGAAGTATGTTTCACTATCGATTTCTATAAAGTCACAGTCACTGCTTTGATTAAAATTCAGAGGTCTTTCCACGTTGCTTTCCTTTTCACTATTATGATTATTGTGTAAATTGTTTTTCTGATTCTTACTTCATTCTGTATCAGTTCACGTAAGTCTTCCCAAGTTGCTCTGAATTCTTCATTTGTTATGCTGTAATAACCCCCCATTTCTTTCTTATACCACAATTTCTTCACCATTCCCTTTTATGGACACCTATTTTCTTTCCAGTTCTTTGCTGTTAAAAAAGCATTGCTATAAATTTTGTATACATAGATCTTTTCCTTTGATATTTGACCTTCTTCGGCCCATATATATCTAGCAATGGATTGCTGAGTCAAGGAATATGTACAGTTTAGTGACTAAAAAAAGAAATCCTTAAAATTGTTTTCCAGAATGTTTGGACCAATTCACAACTCCACTAGCACTGCATTAGTGTTCCTATCTTCCCACGGTTTCTCCAACACTGATCATTTTATCTTTTGTTGTCTTTGTTAATCTGATGGATGTGAGATGAAATCTTAGTTGCTTAGATTTTCATTTCTCTAATTGTTAGCAATTTTTTATTAGCATTCTTTCATGTGGCTATTGAATAGATAAAGAGCCTTCCTCATAACATTCTTGTAAGGTGGGCAGTATAGGCAGGAGGCTAAACCGATTGTAACGATTGCAGGTGCCTCAAAAATAGAACCACAGCTTGGAGTCTAGCCTTCCTGTCTTCCTTCCACCCCTTCCTCCCATAAGGGGCCAGCCTTAGGGCTTCTAAAACCCTCAGAAGCATGAACTTAGAATGGTAGAAGTCTTGGGCATCTACAGCCAGTAGCAAATTCCTTTCTTTGTCTATTTGGAGTCCTGCCTCATGAAAGGAATAGAAATCTTCCACTTTAGTCCTTGATCAGTTATTAAATTAATAATACTAATTAATAAAAATAGTTATTCATTTTTCTAGACCATGTGTCTAATAACAACACTGTTACGGTAGGCAGTTCAAGTATTATTCCCTTTTCACAGGGGCTCAACATATAACTTGAAAATGTCTGAAGCGGGACTTGAAACCAGGACCCCTGGTCTAACACTATCTGCTATAGCACCCTGCATATTATTTACTCTATATTTATAGACAATCTACTAAAGTACTTTATAATTGCAGCTAGGTAATACAGTGGATAGAGTGCAGGCCTGGAGTCAGGAAGCTCTGAATTCAAATGCTGCTTTAGATACTTACTAACTGTGACCCTGGGCAAGTCACCTAACCCTGCTTGCCTCAGTTTCTTTATCTGTCAAATGAGCTGGAGTAGGAAATGGCAAGCCACAACAGTGTCTTTGCCAACAAAATCTCAAATGTGGTCATGAAGAGTTGGACACAATCAAAACAATTGAACAAGTTCATACCTTTGAGCCTAAAAGTGGAGTCTTAGGATCACTCAGAGTTAGAGGGGTATCAGAGGCTAGTCAGTTTAGGGACATGAAATGACTTGTCCTGGCTTCACAAAGGTAGCAAGGATGGAGTGTGACCCCAGCTTATCTGACCCCAAATCTAGTGCCTTTTCCACCATGCAAGCCAAACTACAGACGTGGACAATAGTTTGGTCTGGGTGTCATACCTGAAAACATTGTAGGTGATGTTCATTCCACAGAAGCCATGGTCAAGGAGACCATGCATTTTATCTATGCACCTGAATAATGTGCAGACAAAGACTATTCCTTCATTTGGAACATTTTTTCTAACACCACTCGTTACCTGACATATGGCAAACATATCCTGTCGTTTACTTTGTCCCCTCTTAAGCAGGTTGCTGGAAAACAGCTGGTGTGCATCTTTTAATGTATTTGCTGATGAGCTTTCTGATGTGCTCTTTGGGTCTTTTCTTATGATTAGTGTGAAAGCTTATTGATCAACTGAAAAATCATTAGTTCTTTGTTGCTGAGCCGTACAAGAGTTCTTTCCCCTTCTCTTTTAAATGAATAATCAATCACACCTCCTACACCTTCTCAGACAGTGGATAGCGAGGGGATTGAAAACAAATGGATATTGGCATAAGCATTATTCTGTATTATAAAGGATTATGGTATATGAATGCACTCAATCTTGTTGTCACCTTTATGACTGACTGATTTGTCGTTATTTCAGCAGAAGTAGATGCAATCGAAATTACAATGTGCGCAGTTAATCGTTTGCAACAAAACCTTTCTAAAGCTCTCTGCATGATCCGATACAGCCCAGCTAATTACTATTTAGTCTTGGGTTTATGGAACTTTTCAGAGCTCTTGAAAGAACAATGAGAGTAATTTGGAGTGCCAGGAGGCTGGTGGGGCGGAATATGAAGTGTGACTATAACTTGATGAGACTGCCTTTTAACAAACCTTCAGGGACTTATTCAAATGGTTTTGTCCCCTTTCAGAGTAGTCTCTTTGGGAGTGTGCATTTTTATTCCACCATGCTGTTATTGCTCAAAACCTTTCTAGAACTCTCCTTTGGGGACCTCCTTAGACACCCATGACCTTTGAAAGCAGACTGGATTTTCTGAAAGTACCTGAAATCATTCCTTCTAGAACAAGGATTGGGATCCAGCAGCAACATAATATTGTGAGCCCCCCCACAAAGATGTGATTATAAAATCACAAGGCTGATTTTCTCATGTGGCTTGCAGGATTTTAAAACTGGAGTTTAAAGGATCATCTAGTGATGACTGGTGGATAGAATACTGGGCCCAGAATCAGGAAGACCTGGATTCAAATGTGACCCTGTAATTATTAGTTCTATGTCTTTGGGCAAGTCACTTAACCTCTTCTTGCTCAGTTGTAAAATGGGTATTATAATAGCACCTACTTCCTAGGTTGTTGTAAGCATCAAATGAGATAGTAATATTTGTAAAGTGCTTAGCATGGCACATAGTAGGTATATGTAAACATATAGTACATATAAATGCTAGTGATTGTTATTATCATCATTGTCATCAAACTGAGGCAAACAAGGTTAAGTGACTTGCCCAGGGTCACACAGCTGAGAAGTGTCTGAGGCTGGCTTTGAACTGACATAAATACTAGTGATTGTTATTATCATCATTATCATCATCATCATCATTATCTTCTAATCCGAATCCACACGTTTTACAGATAGAGAAACTGAAGCCCAGAGATAGGAAGTAACTTATCTTGAATTATACAGGGAGTAAGTGGAAGAACTGGAATTCAAACTCATATGGTTCAGGGGGAAGCTAGGTGGCACAGGGGATAGAGCACTGGCCCTGGAGTCAGGAGGACCTGAGTTCAAATTTGGTGTCAGATACTTGACACTTACTAGCTGGGTGACCCTGGGAAAGTCACTTAACCCCATTGCCTAACAAAACAAACAAACAAAAAAACTTACATGGTTTGATTCCAGATCCAGGGTGCTGGATTTGGAACAATACTGGATTATGTTACACACAGCCATCAATTCACTTTAAAGAGAATTCCCAGGGACAGCTACATGGCCCAGTGGATAGAGCTCCAGTCTTGGAATCAGGAGGATCTGAGTTCAAATCTGGCTTCAGACACTTGACATACACTAACTGTGTGACCCTGGGCAAGTCACTTAACCCCAATTGCCTCACAAAAAAAAAGAAAAAGAAAAGAGAATTCCCTAAGAGGAGTTCCAAAAATGTTTTTGGCAATGTTGGGATAAATGGAATAAACATGTGGCCTCCCCAGGTGACTACTTTGAGCAACACAGGCTATATGAATTTTTCTAGACATTTTTAAATAGGCAAAGTCTCATTATTTTGCAGTCACATTAAGTGATGTCACCAAGTAATAATGATAGCTGGGATTTATATAGTGTTATGAGGTTCTTAAAGCATATATATGCATATATATGTATATATATACACACACACACACACACACATATATGCATATACAATCTCATTTGATTCTTGCAACAATCCTGGGAGTTTGATATTGCTGGTATTATTATTCTCACTGTAAAGATGAGGAGACTGAAACTTAGACAGGTTAAGTGAATTCCTCAGGATTGCACAGCTAGTATCAGAACTGGGATTCCAATCTAGGCATTCTTGACTCCAGGTCCAACCTTCTATCCACCATGCCACGCCGTGGTACAGTTCTTTATTCGCTTCGTACTGTGGGAGCACAGTTTGATTCAACTCCATGTTCCCATATCTTTTCTTTCTCCTCTCGGTGGTCCCTTTGCCTCTGCACCTGGAGTCTCTGGCTCTGACAACATGCTTGGTGGTACAATCATCCTTCAGCCATTCTGATGGTAACTTTCAGTCAAGTCGTAGGGTCAACCCTTCTCCATGGCCATACAGTCAAACATCAGAGAATTTCGGATATTGACAGGTTGTGCAGCCACCATGCAGAGTCCCTTAGCTTTTTACCGGCTCTATGGCTGTGAATTGTTAGAAAAGGAATAAGTTATGGCATATTGGTGACCAGTATCTTCACGTATTCTTCAGAGAGAAGGCATTCCATAGATAAAATGAGAAAAGCTATAAAATCACTTTGGAAACTTTAAAACCAGTAGCAATGTTCATTACTATTGCTTGTTTTCAGTTCATTTGTTCAATTGTGTCTGGCTCTTCGTGACCCCATTTGGTGTTTTCTTGGCAGAAATACTGGAGTGGTTTGCCATTTCCTTCTCCCGCTGATTTGACAGATGAGGAATCTGAGGCAAACAGGGTGAGATGACTTGCCCAGGGTCACACGGTTAGTAAGTGTCTGAGGCTGGATTTGAACTGACTCCGGGTCTGGCGCTCTGTCCAGTGAACCACCTAGCTGTCCCATTACTATTACTACAATGACTCTAAAGATCTTTTTGTTTTGGTTGCTGGGAGAGAAGATTTGAAAATCTGTCCTTAGATGCAATGTCAGAGATCAACTCAACAAACATTTATTAATTATCCACATCTATGCGCGACACTATGCTTGACACTTGGGACAAAAAATAAGATTCTCTACCCTTTAGAAGATTTTCTGTTCTACTGAAGAATACAACATAATCATGACTACTGACTGATACGATAGGGCTGACTTTGGAGTCAAAGGACTTGTGTGTAAATCCCAGCTCTGATATTTGCCTGTGTAATCTTGGGCAAGTCACTAAAGTCCTTTGGGGCCTCAGTTTAGTCATCTGTGAAAAGAGAGGGGTTGGGACCCCTCTTGGGTCCATTTCAGCTTTAAATATGTGATCCAGTGATCTGAGATCCAGAGTTCTGGCACATCTTGAAAGCCCTGTTTAAAAGAATGGTGCATGTCTTATTTATTAACTCAATTTTCCACTGTAAGCAACTGAGGCAGAGAAGGGATTGCTGACTCAGGCCTAAAGAATGAGTAAGTGTTGGAGCCCATAACTGAACTAAAAACCCATGATTCCCTCCCTGCTCCAGCATTCGCAGACTGTTTGAACATGAACACTATTCTCAATTGTTTGGTCTTGCTAATACTGGGAACAACAGACTAGAATGATCTCTCCCCAGGTGCATGTCAACTGTTTTTTTTTAAAATAACTTTATTTACATGATTAGATTTTATATGTTATACTTGTTACCAGAGTATCAGAAATAAATTGAAAAAAAAAAACAAACAAAACACCATGATAAATAACTGGCAACTCTTTACCTGCTGGCTATTCTTTGTTCTCCAAGTTCATTTCTCTTGAAGTCCACAACAAATAGCTCCCTGCTTTGCAGATCTGCGGTTATGTCACATCCATTTCCTTGCCTTTTGTCAAAGCAGAATTCCTGGAATTTATCTCAGAGGCACAAATCACCTCATAATAATGTTGCATTTAGATAGCATCCATTGAGCATGTAAATACAGAGCTTAGCAATTACCTTATACCGTAATCATGCAGAGATTTTAATCTTGTAAATTAGATCCTATCTCAAAACTGGGGAAGAAAAAGAAAGTTAAGGATAATTATACCATAGGTTAGTTAGCATTTCCAATTATTGTCAAAAGGAATCTATGTGAAGGTTCTTTTTAAAAATTTAATATAATTCAGAAAATTTGGAACTCAAAAATTTTTAAAAAAGTGAATGTTAAAAATTGTCTTTGCATGTAACTGGGAAAAAATAAGATAAAATGTTATTTTAAAAAATTCAATGTAATTCAAGAAGAAATTATAAATTTGTACATGCTTGGCATGTACAAATGCATTCTGCATACTTATAACATACTATATAAATGCTATCCTTATTATTAGGTTCTGGTGCTATAATGACACAAAACTGTCTCTGCTTTCAAAGAGCTTGCTGCAAATTATTAATCAATCATTTTTTAAAACTTGAATTAAGATTTTAATTCCTTTTTAAAAAATAACATTTTATTGGGACCAGGTTAGAGGATTCTAAATATAAGATAAGAAGGAGCAGGGAGGAGAAATCCATTCTAAAGAGGGAATGAGAGAAATACCAGCACTTTTAGGAGTGAGCAGCACCATTCTGGGTATCTTTGGTACTTATTACCACACAAAGTGATGTGGTTGATCATTAATGAAGTAGGCAAATTAGGTTAATCTTTGTTCTCTTTACTGGGCCCCTCATATGCCTGGAATTGAGCTAGGTGCTCAAGATGGGGGAGGCAGGGAAGAGGATGTGGCTTTAGCCCTCTAAGCTCTTATATTTCAGATGAGAAGAGACAGCTGAGTTCAAGGTTATTAACACTAAATGCAGTAGAGAATGAGAGCATGGATCACGGGGTCACTGATTTAGATTTGGAAAGGATTCCAAAGGTCTTTTAGTTCAACCCTCTCATCTTACAGATGAGGAAACTGAGGCCGAGAGAGGCTAAATAACTTGCCAAAAGTTACATAATTAGTGAGCATTTGCTTTGTAGGCAGGCATTTGGAATCTAAATCCCATACTCTTTCCACTCCAGATCAATGTAGATTGGTGCTTAAAGACATTGCAACAAGAGGACATTTCTGGGCTTCCATGCCTCATTCATTCATTCATTCATTCATTCATTCAGTTCAACATTTATTTAGGGCCCAATGTATACAAGGCACTTTGCGAGGGTCTTGTTTATAAAGAAGTTGAAGATAGCATTCTTTCTTGCTACAACTCTGCGAGTGCTCTCATTATCAACTCCACTTTACTGGTAAAGAAACTGAGGCCTGTGGTCAAACAACTGTCAAGTAGTGGAGGCAAGATTGGAATCCAAGTCTGCTGTTTCCAAGTTTATATGCCATACAATGTGGGGAATTCATTCATTAATCCAATATTAAACATTCAACAACTATTTATTAAGTCCTTCCCACGTACAAGGTATTGTTCATATTATCATGATGTATGTGACCTTGGGCAAGTCATTTAACTTTCTTGGCCTTTATTTAACTTTTCTGTACAATGAGAGATTTGGACTAGATATACCAGATGGTTTTCCACCTTTAAATCTAAGACCCTGTAAGAAAAAAAAATATCATTCCAATCATCAGTATTAGGGTGGTGTCACTAATTGTGATCTATAATAAAAAATTCTTCAATATGGCTAGAGATATATTTGTCTTCCTCATTTTTCTCTGATATATGACATTCTAGTTTTAGTTTTTATTTTAGTTTTAATTTACAGTTGGGGCAAACTGTAGTCCAGAGAGGGTCATTGTCTTGTCTACCCGCTCCATGCATATTAGTTGCATAGCCAAGAATAAAGTGAAAGATATTAAAATTTCACTTGTATATGCTACCCAATAAAAATACTTGAAAATTGATATCACATTTGAAAATGAGAGATCAGACAAAATAGAACATTTCCAGAATACCCAAGGGATAAGAGCACCCAGGAAAGAGGCTGGCTTACTTGATGCATCGAAAGAGAACATAGGATTACAGCAATCTCAGTGTGCTGAAGTTCAAACAAATGAGAACTAGACAGACCATGAATGGAAAAATTGGAACTGTCAAGATAAGTAGAGATTAAGGTGTGCACTTGGGTTTCAGTAGCAGCCAACAGCAGTTCTAGGAATGCTTGAGAGATTATGAGAGGCAAGCTAATGAAGGAGGTAACTGTGAGAAACTCCATGTAAGTTTAGGGTCAAGGACAACACGTAGTTCTGGGGCCTTGGGAATGAAATTAAGGTCTGTCCGGTGGAGACAATAAGAGATAGGGAACAAAGGAGCAGATTTTTCCAGAAGAAATTTGAGCTTAAGACCATCCAGTGGTAAGTCAGGAAGTGCCAATGTAGTTTAGGACCGACTGTCAAGGCAGATTCATTAGGAAAATAAAATACCAAGGTAAGAAAGGTCATTACCAGGAAGTATTTATTACTTGGAAAGGAGTGAGGTGAAATGTTGAAATAAGAAAGTGCTCCACGAGATAGGGGAATGACTAAGTGAGCAAAGGGTTCAAAGCTGGCTATTACTTTGAGTCAAACAGATCCACACAAAAGACAAAGACATGGAAATGTGGATTGCTGGCAGGCCTGCTGTTGTGTAGATAGTACAAGTAGATCATTTTGACAAAAATTATAGTCAGACTTCTTGTAAATGGGAAAAGCTTCTATATCCTAAAAATGGGAATCAAACCTCTGTCTTTGCTTACCTATGGAAAAGGATTTATAGTTCCTTTCTAAGGATTTCGTGTTAATCTGGCAGTGAGACGTATTCATGTCTTCTACAATGACTACACTGGTTGGCAGCTGCCATGTGTCTTCCCACTGTACTCTGAGTCACTTGGAATTTTGAAATTTTGATTCTTTCAAGTTCTCAATGCTCCATGATGCACAACCACAAGTCATTTGCTGGATGATATGATGTTAAAGACATGGGTTTTGGTGCCACCAAACACTTTGGGAGCAGTCAAAAATACTATCTAAATACTCACAGTCTGTCAGTGATTCTGATCTCCTCTTGCTACTCACTGAGCCAACTCTATGTCTGTAGAGGTATTAGAGTGAGGTAGCAAAAGGTGAATTCATAGCCACGAAGGCATCACATTGTAGGCACGGGATGTGGTGGAAAGAGTTTTGAATTTGGAGTCAAAGGACCTAGGCCCAAATCTTAGTTCTGCTACTTTCTTCCTGTGTGACCTTGGTTTCTTTCTTTCTTCCTTCCTTCCTTCCTTCCTTCCTTTCTTTCTTTCTTTCTTTCTTTCTTTCTTTCTTTCTTTCTTTCTT
>NW_020954552.1:21994245-21997830 GCF_900497805.2 Vombatus ursinus | reverse complement strand
TCTTTCTTTCTTTCTTTCTTTCTTTCTTTCTTTCTTTCTTTCTTTCTGCTAGGCAATGGGGTTAAGTGACTTGCCTATGGTCACTCAGCTAGTAAGAGTCAAGTGTCTGAGGCCAGATTTGAACTCAGGTTCTCCTAACTTCAGGGCCAGTGCTTTATCCACTGTGCCACCTAGCTGCCCCTTCCACTTTCTTTATGAGTAAAATGAAGGGGTTTCACAGCCTTTCTATAAGCTTAGCTCCTGTCAGCTTCTGTAGTCTATGCATGACTTTTCTCTTAGCCTCCTGCTCTTAGCTTCCTCCTCTCCATTTCTTTTTCTGCTTTTTAAAAATATGGGATAAATAAAATAAAATAAATATATAAATAAAATAAAAGTTTTAACTGTGTTCATAACCACTCCATACAATAAGAACAGTCATATTTAGCTCTGAAGATGCTTGTGGAACTTTATTTTAATTTATTTTAAGGCCCATATATCTGATCTACGAAAATATGTCACAGCGTGAATGAAATTTTCTCCATTCTTAATCCAATCTCAGGGTTTCGTGTTCCCTTCATAATATGAATTACTTCCTGTTCACCAAAGCAAGTATACTTTATAAAAATATGTATTTTACACAGTGTTCTGAAAAGGACAAATATATTTTAATCTGGGCATCCAATTAAATACTGTGGACTAATGTCCTCTGTGAAAGACAGCACCTTTAGACAGCCACTCTCATTTTAACAGTTTGGTAAGCATTATAGCCTTCAAACATGAAGTCTTCAGCCTTTAAATCGTCAATAGCTTTAACTTTTCAAAGAATTTTGAGCTTGGGGAAAGTTTTTGCTTTTTTTCCAAAGCCGAATTTCCAGTGGTTCAATATGATTCAGGGATCTATGGATATCTTCTAGAACAGGTACAAAAATCGCCTGACTTTGGGATTCCTTGCACACATAACAATCCTTCAGTCAACAGGATTAGTTTTAATTGTCAATAACTTCTTGTACTTGATCCACTGCTTACATTGAATCACCTGTGTTCATCTCTTTGTGTTTTGCTCCACAACGTCTCTATCAGAAGCTACAAAATGGTCCCAAACATCCACCCTCTTTGATGGTAGAGTGCTCATCCAAAAGTTCATAAGATCAGCTGGCTTTCCGGATTTCACTCTTTCGGCAGAGATCTTATCATTTGTGAAACCCCAAATGAACCACAGCAGCTTACCCAGCATACCTTTCTGGGGTACATATTTGGTTGTTAGCAAAAGAATCTCATCTCATAGGGGGGTTGCAAGTAAAACACACAGTGCCAGGGTCAGGGTGGGTCTTCCTGGTACCCATATGCTCCATCTGCCTGAGATGCTACATTGCCCCCTAAGGGGTCTGGGGTCCTGGGAGTTGATGCTCTTCTTTAGGATAGAGAGTAGGGCCAACTGGTGGGGCAGCTCTGAGTCATCAGCAAGCACAGCTCACTTGGGGTTGCATCGGCAGCCCGGATTTCTTCTTGTCCAAGAAATCTCTGTATCTGACCTGAGAGATGCAGCTGAGTTGCCTTTCTGGCATCTTTTGTTCCTTTACCTCTCCTCTACTTTTGCCAGCTTCTTCCTATAGCTTCTTCTCTGATATCTAATTCCTTAAACCAGGGCATCCCTAACTTATGACTCAAAACTTGACAATTTCACCTTTGTTTCAGGCATTACCCCAATAGTCCTTATATCCTTTTCTCATAGTCCCCAAACAGTTATTTGATTTACAACTTCTCAGTCAGAACATTCAAAGCTAAAAGTTATCATGTGCTGATTTTAGGTAGCATAAGGATTTTAGGCATCTTCCTTTGGGGGCTGTTCTCATTGTTAGTAGCCATTTCACTAGAGTTGTATAATTTTGAAGTGTATTTTCGTCTTAGAAAACATGGTTTTGCAACCTAAGTGGCACAAATTTTATAACTTTTGACTGTTTGGTTTTAAGAATATTTCTTCAGGTGTGAAGTAAACATGTTGTTGTGTTCAGTTGTGTCTGGCTGTTCTGGACTTCATTTGGGGTTGGCAAAGATACTGGAATGGTTTGCCATTTCCTTCTCCAGCTCATTTTACAGATGCGGAAACTGAGGCATACAGGAATAAGTGATTTGCCCAGGATCACACATAGCTAGTGAGTGTCTGAGGCCAGATTTGAACTCAGGTTTTTCTGACTCCAGGCCCTGTTCTCTATCCATGGCACCACCCAGCTGCATGAATAAACATGTATTAGAAGTTTGTTTCATCCAATCTCTTTAAGTGATGTGAAATAAAAAGCCCAAAATAAGGTCTATTTTTAAAACCAAAAAAAAAAATCAATAAATGTCATCACATGCAAATTAGGTGACAGAACACAATGCCCTGCAGTAGTTGCCTCAGTCATTGCTTTGGATATGAATGAGTCCTTTTGGTATATTCATCTGAGGGACAGTTCTCTATCTGGTGCTCAGAACATTCTGTGTCTCTCTTCAACACTTTAACTGAGACATTATTTCTTCACAAATTGGTTTTTATCAATTTTCCTTATAAATAATGTATTCCTCTCTTACCATCACATTTACTGTCCAAAAAGGAACTCAATATCTTTCCACCAAAACTCTCTCCTATTCCTGAGCAATTTCCTATGGCTATTGAAAGTACCGCCATTTCCCCAGTCAACCAGGCTCAAAAATTAGGGGTCATATTTGACTCCTCATCACCATCCCCCATCCATATCTAATCAATTGCCAAGTCCTATCAACTTTATAACATCTCTCTTGTACATATCTCCTTCTCTTTGTTGACACTGACTTCATCCTGGTGCAAGCCCTCATCCCCTCCCATGCAGACTATGGCAATAGCTAGCTAATTGGTCTCCCTACCTCAGATCTCTCCTCATTCCAGTCCATTTTTCCACTCACTTGTTAGACTTTCCAAAAGAACAAGCCTGACCATGTTAACCTGCTATTCAATAAATTCCAGTGGCTCCCTATCACCTCCAGTATCAAACATAAAACTTTGTTTGATTTTTAAAGCCCTTTATAACCTAGTTGCTTCTTACCTTTCCAGCCTTCTTACATTTGACACCCACTTCCTCTCACATACTCTGTGATCCAGTGATACTGGCCTTCCTCGCTGTTCCTTCATCTTCCAGCTCAGGCAATTTTCACTGGTTGTCCTCCATAACTGGAGTCTTTTCCTTCCTAATCTCCATCTTTTGGCTTCTCTGACTTCCTTCAGATCCCACTAAAATCCTACCTTCTACAAGAAGCCTTTCCTGATCCCTCTTAAATAATAGTGCCTTCCCTCTGAGATTATCTCCAATTTATCCTGTATACATTTGGATTGTAAGTAGTTGTTTGCATATTGTTTGTCTCATTAGACTGTGAGGTTTTTGAGAGAAGGGACTCTTCTTTCCTTCCTTCCTTCTTTCCTTCCTTCCTTCCTTCCTTCCTTCCTTCCTTCCTTCCTTCCTTCCTTCCTTCCTTTCTTCCTTCCTTCCTTCCTTCCTTCCTTCCTTCCTTCCTTTCTTCCTTCCTTCCTTCCTTCCTTCCTTCCTTCCTTCCTTTCTTCCTTCCTTCCTTCCTTCCTTCCTTCCTTCCTTCCTT